>NW_025062919.1:0-140512 GCF_018153295.1 Drosophila grimshawi
CGAAACTTAAACGTCAATTTCTCGAAATGACTTCGAGACTACATATTTTCAGCTTTTGATGCAGAGTCAAAATATATAAAAAGGGCTTCATAATGTTGAAAGAAATTCTAACTTTTGACAATTATTGGCGAAGATACATCCGTTTGAATTTGGAAACAGAAACTTAAACGTCAATTTCTCGAAATGACTTCGAGACTACATATTTTCAGCTTTTGATGCAGAGTCAAAATATATAAAAAGGGCTTCATAATGTTGAAAGAAATTCTAACTTCTGACAATTATTGGCGAAGATACATCCGTTTGAATTTGGAAACAGAAACTTAAAACGTCAATATCTCTAAATGACTTCGAGACTACATATTTTCAGCTTTTGATGCAGAGTCAAAATATATAAAAGGGCTTCATAATGTTAAAAGAAATTCTAATTTCTGAAAATTATTGGCGAAGATACATCCGTTTGAATTTGGAAACAGAAACTTAAAACGTCAATTTCTCGAAATTACTTCGAGACTTCATATTTTCAGCTTTTGATGCAGAGTCAAAATATATAAAAAGGGCTTCATAATGTTGAAAGAAATTCTGACTTCTGACAATTATTGGCGAAGATACATCCGTTTGAATTTGGGAAAAGAAACTTAAACCGCCAATATCTCGAAATGACTTCGAGACTACATATTTTCAGCTTTTTGATGCAGAATTAAAATATATAAAAAGGGGGTCATAATGTTGAAAGAAATTCTAACTTCTGACAAATTTTGGCGAAGATACATCCGTTTGAATTTGGAAACAGAAACTTAAAACGTCAATTTCTCGAAATGACTTCGAGACTACATATTTTCAGCTTTTGATGCAGAGTCAAAATATATAAAAAGGGCTTCATAATGTTGAAAGAAATTTCTAACTTCTGACAATTATTGGCGAAGATACATCCGTTTGAATTTGGAAACAGAAAACTTAAAACGTCAATTTCTCGAAATGACTTCGAGACTACATATTTTCAGCTTTTTGATGCAGGGTCAAAATATATGAAAAAGGGCTTCATAATGTTGAAAGAAATTCTATCTTCTGACAATTGTTGGCGAAGATACATCCATTTGAATTTGGAAACCAAAACTTAAAACGTCAATTTCTCGAAATGACTTCGAGACTACATATTTTCAGCTTTTGATGCAGAATCAAAATATATAAAAATGGCTTCATAGTGTTGAAAGAAATTCTAACTTCTGACAATTGTTGGCGAAGATACATCCATTTGAATTTGGAAACAGAAATTCAAAACGTCAATTTCTCGAAATGACTTCGAGACTACATATTTTCAGCTTTTGATGCAGAGTCAAAATATATAAAAGGGCTTCATAATGTTGAAAGAAATTCTGACTTCTGACAATTATTGGCGAAGATACATCCGTTTGAATTTGGAAACAGAAACTTAAAACGTCAATTTCTCGAAATGACTTCGAGACTACATATTTTCAGCTTTTGATGCAGAGTCAAAATATATAAAAAGGGCTTCACAATGTTGAAAGAAATTCTAACTTCTGACAATTATTGGCGAAGATACATCCATTTGAATTTGGAAATAGAGACTTAAAACGTCAATTTCGCGAAATGACTTCGAGACTACATATTTTCAGCTTTTGATGCAGAATCAAAATATATAATAAGGGCATCATAATATTGAAAGAAATTCTAACTTCTGACAATTATTGACGAAGATACATCCGTTTGAATTTGGAAACAGAAACTTAAAACGTCAATTTCTCGAAATGACTTCAAGACTACATATTTTCAGCTTTTGATGCAGAATCAAAATATATAAAAAGGGCTTCATAATGTTGAAAGAAATTCTAACTTCTGAAAATTATTGGCGAAGATACATCCGTTTGAATTTGGAAACAGAAACTTAAAACGTCAATTTCTCGAAATTACTTCGAGACTACATATTTTCAGCTTTTGATGCAGAGTCAAAATATATAAAAAGGGCTTCATAATGTTGAAAGAAAATTCTAACTCTGACAATTATTGGCGAAGACACATCTGTTTGAATATGAGAACAGAACTTAAAACGTCAATTTCTCGAAATGACTTCCGCACACATATTTTCAGCTTTTGATGCGAATTAAAATATATAAAAAGGGGTTCATAATGTTGAAAGAAATTCTAACTTCTGACAATTATTAGCGAAGATACATCCGTTTGAATTTGGAAACAGAAACTTAAAACGTCAATTTCTCGAAATGACTTCGAGACTACATATTTTCAGCTTTTGATGCAGAGTCAAAATATATAAAAAGGGCTTCATAATGTTGAAAGAAATTCTAACTTCTGACAATTATTGACGAAGATACATCCGTTTGAATTTGGAAACAGAAACTTAAAACGTCAATTTCTCGAAATGACTTCGAGACTACATATTTTCAGCTTTTGATGCAGAATCAAAATATATAAAAAAGGGCTTCATAATGTTGAAAGAAATTCTAACTTCTGACAATTATTGGCGAAGATACATCCGTTTGAATTTGGGAAAAGAAACTTAAACCACCAATATCTCGAAATGACTTCGAGACTACATATTTTCAGCTTTTGATGCAGAATTAAAATATATAAAAAGGGGTTCATAATGTTGAAAGAAATTCTAACTTCTGACAATTATTGGCGAAGATACATCCGTTTGAATTTGGAAACAGAAACTTAAAACGTCAATTTCTCGAAATGACTTCGCGACTACATATTTTCAGCTTTTGATGCAGAGTCAAAATATATAAAAAGGCCTTCATAATGTTGAAAGAAATTCTAACTTCTGACAATTTTTGGTGAAGATACATCCGTTTGAATTTGGAAACAGAAACTTAAACGTCAATTTCGCGAAATGACTTCGAGACTACATATTTTCAGCTTTTGATGCAGAATCAAAATATATAAAAAGGGCTTCATAATGTTGAAAGAAATTCTAACTTCTGACAATTATTGGCGAAGATACATCCGTTTGAATTTGGAAACAGAAACTTAAAACGTCGATTTCTCGAAATGACTTCGCGACTACATATTTTCAGCTTTTGATGCAGAATCAAAATATATAAAAAGGGCTTCATAATGTTGAAAGAAATTCTAACTTCTGACAATTATTGGCGAAGATACATCCGTTTGAATTTGGAAACAGAAACTTAAAACGTCAATTTCTCGAAATGACTTTGAGACTACATATTTTCAGCTTTTGATGCATAATCAAAATATATAAAAAGGGCTTCATAATGTTGAAAGAAATTCTAACTTTTGACAATTGTTGGCGAAGATACATCCGTTTGAATTTGGAAACAGAAACTTAAAACGTCAATTTCTCGAAATGACTTCGCGACTACATATTTTCAGCTTTTGATGCAGAGTCAAAATATATAAAAAGGGCTTCATAATGTTGAAAGAAATTCTAACTTCTGACAATTATTGGCGAAGATACATCCATTTGAATTTGGAAACAGAAACTTAAAACGTCAATTTCTCGAAATGACTTCGAGACTACATATTTTCAGCTTTTGATGCAGAGTCAAAATATATAAAAAGGGCTTCATAATGTTGAAAGAAATTCTAACTTCTGACAATTATTGGCGAAGATACATCCGTTTGAATTTGGAAACAGAAACTTAAAACGTCAATTTCTCGAAATGACTTCAAGACTACATATTTTCAGCTTTTGATGCAGAGTCAAAATATATAAAAAGGGCTTCATAATGTTGAAAGAAATTCTAACTTCTGACAAATTTTGGTGAAGATACATCCGTTTGAATTTGGAAACAGAAACTTAAACGTCAATTTCGCGAAATGACTTCGCGACTACATATTTTCAGCTTTTGATGCAGAATCAAAATATATAAAAAGGACTTCATAATGTTGAAAGAAATTCTGACTTCTGACAATTATTGGCGAAGATACATCCGTTTGAATTTGGAAACAGAAACTTAAAACGTCAATTTCTCGAAACGACTTCGCGACTACATATTTTCAGCTTTTTGATGCAGAATCAAAATATATAAAAAAGGGCTTCATAATGTTGAAAGAAATTCTAACTTCTGACAATTATTGGCGAAGATACATCCGTTTGAATTTGGAAACAGAAACTTAAAACGTCAATTTCTCGAAATGACTTTGAGACTACATATTTTCAGCTTTTGATGCAGAATCAAAATATATAAAAAGGGCTTCATAGTGTTGAAAGAAATTCTAACTTCTGACAATTGTTGGCGAAGATACATCCATTTGAATTTGGAAACAGAAACTTAAAACGTCAATTTCTCGAAATGACTTCGCGACTACATATTTTCAGCTTTTGATGCAGGGTCAAAATATATAAAAAGGCCTTCATAATGTTGAAAGAAATTCTAACTTCTGACAATTATTGGCGAAGATACATCCGTTTGAATTTGGAAACAGAAACTTAAAACGTCAATTTCTCGAAATGACTTCGAGACTACATATTTTCAGCTTTTGATGCAGAGTCAAAATATATAAAAAGGGCTTCATAATGTTGAAAGAAATTCTGACTTCTGACAATTATTGGCGAAGATACATCCGTTTGAATTTGGGAAAAGAAACTTAAACCGCCAATATCTCGAAATGACTTCGAGACTACATATTTTCAGCTTTTGATGCAGAATTAAAATATATAAAAAGGGGTTCATAATGTTGAAAGAAATTCTAACTTCTGACAAATTTTGGCGAAGATACATCCGTTTGAATTTGGAAACAGAAACTTAAAACGTCAATTTCTCGAAATGACTTCGAGACTACATATTTTCAGCTTTTGATGCATAGTCAAAATATATAAAAAGGGCTTCATAATGTTGAAAGAAATTCTAACTTCTGACAATTATTGGCGAAGATACATCCGTTTGAATTTGGAAACAGAAACTTAAAACGTCAATTTCTCGAAATGACTTCAAGACTACATATTTTCAGCTTTTGATGCAGAGTCAAAATATATAAAAAGGGCTTCATAATGTTGAAAGAAATTCTAACTGCTGACAATTATTGGCGAAGATACATCCGTTTGAATTTGGAAACCGAAACTTAAACGTCAATTTCGCGAAATGACTTCGAGACTACATATTTTCAGCTTTTGATGCAGAATCAAAATATATAAAAAGGACTTCATAATGTTGAAAGAAATTCTGACCTCTGACAATTATTGGCGAAGATACATCCGTTTGAATTTGGAAACAGAAACTTAAAACGTCAATTTCTCGAAATGACTTCGCGACTACATATTTTCAGCTTTTGATGCAGAATCAAAATATATAAAAAGGGCTTCATAATGTTGAAAGAAATTCTAACTTCTGACAATTATTGGCGAAGATACATCCGTTTGAATTTGGAAACAGAAACTTAAAACGTCAATTTCTCGAAATGACTTTGAGACTACATATTTTCAGCTTTTGATGCAGAATCAAAATATATAAAAAGGGCTTCATAGTGTTAAAAGAAATTCTAACTTTTGACAATTGTTGGCGAAGATACATCCATTTGAATTTGGAAACAGAAACTTAAAACGTCAATTTCTCGAAATGACTTCGCGACTACATATTTTCAGCTTTTGATGCAGGGTCAAAATATATAAAAAGGCCTTCATAATGTTGAAAGAAATTCTAACTTCTGACAATTATTGGCGAAGATACATCCATTTGAATTTGGAAACAGAAACTTAAAACGTCAATTTCTCGAAATGACTTCGAGACTACATATTTTCAGCTTTTGATGCAGAGTCAAAATATATAAAAAGGGCTTCATAATGTTGAAAGAAATTCTAACTTCTGACAAATTTTGGCGAAGATACATCCATTTGAATTTGGAAACAGAAACTTAAAACGTCAATTTCTCGAAATGACTTCGAGACTACATATTTTCAGCTTTTGATGCAGAGTCAAAATATATAAAAAGGGCTTCATAATGTTGAAAGAAATTCTAACTTCTGACAAATTTTGGCGAAGATGCATCCGTTTGAATTTGGAAACAGAAATTTAAAACGTCAATTTCTCGAAATGACTTCGCGACTACATATTTTCAGCTTTTGATGCAGAGTCAAAATATATAAAAAGGGCTTCATAATGTTGAAAGAATTTCTGACTTCTGACAATTATTGGCGAAGATACATCCGTTTGAATTTGGGAAAAGAAACTTAAACCGTCAATATCTCGAAATGACTTCAAGACTACATATTTTCAGCTTTTGATGCAGAATCAAAATATATAAAAAGGGCTTCATAATGTTGAAAGAAATTCTAACTTCTGACAATTATTGGCGAAGATACATCCGTTTGAATTTGGAAACAGAAACTTAAAACGTCGATTTCTCGAAATGACTTCGAGACTACATATTTTCAGCTTTTGATGCAGAGTCAAAATATATAAAAAGGGCTTCATAATGTTGAAAGAAATTCTGACTTCTGCCAATTATTGGCGAAGATACATCCGTTTGAATTTTGAAACCGAAACTTAAACGTCAATTTCTCGAAATGACTTCGAGACTACATATTTTCAGCTTTTGATGCAGAGTCAAAATATATAAAAAGGGCTTCATAATGTTGAAAGAAATTCTAACTTCTGACAATTATTGGCGAAGATACATCCGTTTGAATTTGGAAACAGAAACTTAAACGTCAATTTCGCGAAATGACTTCGAAACCACATATTTTCAGCTTTTGATGCAGAATCAAAATATATAAAAAGGGCTTCATAATGTTGAAAGAAATTCTAACTTCTGACAATTATTGGCGAAGATACATCCATTTGAATTTATAAAACAGAAACTTAAAACGTCAATTTCTCGAAATGACTTCGAGACTACATATTTTCAGCTTTTGATGCAGAGTCAAAATATATAAAAAGGGCTTCATAATGTTGAAAGAAATTCTAACTTCTGACAATTATTGGCGAAGATACATCCGTTTGAATTTGGAAACAGAAACTTAAAACGTCAATTTCTCGAAATTACTTCGAGACTACATATTTTCAGCTTTTGATGCAGAGTCAAAATATATAAAAAGGGCTTCATAATGTTGAAAGAAATTCTGACTTCTGACAATTATTGGCGAAGATACATCCGTTTGAATTTGGGAAAAGAAACTTAAACCGCCAATATCTCGAAATGACTTCGAGACTACATATTTTCAGCTTTTGATGCAGAATTAAAATATATAAAAAGGGGGGTCATAATGTTGAAAGAAATTCTAACTTCTGACAAATTTTGGCGAAGATACATCCGTTTGAATTTGGAAACAGAAACTTAAAACGTCAATTTCTCGAAATGACTTCGAGACTACATATTTTCAGCTTTTGATGCAGAGTCAAAATATATAAAAAGGGCTTCATAATGTTGAAAGAAATTCTAACTTCTGACAATTATTGACGAAGATACATCCGTTTGAATTTGGAAACAGAAACTTAAAACGTCAATTTCTCGAAATGACTTCAAGACTACATATTTTCAGCTTTTGATGCAGAATCAAAATATATAAAAAGGGCTTCATAATGTTGAAAGAAATTCTAACTTCTGACAATTATTGGCGAAGATACATCCGTTTGAATTTGGAAACAGAAACTTAAAACGTCAATTTCTCGAAATGACTTCGCGACTACATATTTTCAGCTTTTGATGCAGAGCCAAAATATATAAAAAGGGCTTCATAATGTTGAAAGAAATTCTAACTTCTGACAATTATTGGCGAAGATACATCCGTTTGAATTTGGAAACAGAAACTTAAAACGTCAATTTCTCGAAATGACATCGAGACTACATATTTTCAGCTTTTGATGCAGAATCAAAATATATAAAAGGGCTTCATAGTGTTGAAAGAAATTCTAATTTCTGACAATTGTTGGCGAAGATACATCCATTTGAATTTGGAAACAGAAACCTAAAACGTCAAAATCTCGAAATGACTTCGAGACTACATATTTTCAGCTTTTGATGCAGAGTCAAAATATATAAAAAGGGCTTCATAATGTTGAAAGAAATTCTGACTTCTGACAATTATTGGCGAAGATACATCCATTTGAATTTGGAAACAGAAACTTAAAACGTCAATTTCTCGAAATGACTTCGAGACTACATATTTTCAGCTTTTGATGCAGGGTCAAAATATATAAAAAGGCCTTCATAATGTTGAAAGAAATTCTAACTTCTGACAATTATTGGCGAAGATACATCCGTTTGAATTTGGAAACCGAAACTTAAAACGTCAATTTCTCGAAATGACTTCGAGACTACATATTTTCAGCTTTTGATGCAGAATCAAATTATATAAAAAGGGCTTCATAATGTTGAAAGAAATTCAAACTTCTGACAATTATTGGCGAAGATACATCCGTTTGAATTTGGAAACAGAAACTTAAAACGTCAATTTCTCGAAATGACTTCGAGACTACATATTTTCAGCTTTTGATGCAGAGTCAAAATATATAAAAAGGGCTTCATAATGTTGAAAGAAATTCTAACTTCTGACAATTATTGGCGAAGATACATCCGTTTGAATTTGGAAACAGAAACTTAAAACGTCAATTTCGCGAAATGACTTCGAGACTACATATTTTCAGCTTTTGATGCAGAATCAAAATATATAAAAAGGGCTTCATAGTGTTGAAAGAAATTCTAACTTCTGACAATTGTTGGCGAAGATACATCCATTTGAATTTGGAAACAGAAACTTAAAACGTCGATTTCTCGAAATGACTTCGAGACTACATATTTTCAGCTTTTGATGCAGGGTCAAAATATATAAAAAGGCCTTCATAATGTTGAAAGAAATTCTAACTTCTGACAATTATTGGCGAAGATACATCCGTTTGAATTTGGAAACAGAAACTTAAAACGTCAATTTCTCGAAATGACTTCGAGACTACATATTTTCAGCTTTTGATGCAGAGTCAAAATATATAAAAAGGGCTTCATAATGTTGAAAGAAATTCTAACTTCTGACAAATTTTGGCGAAGATACATCCGTTTGAATTGGGAAACAGAAACTTAAACGTCAATTTCGCGAAATGACTTCGAGACTACATATTTTCAGCTTTTGATGCAGAATCAAAATATATAAAAAGGGCTTCATAATGTTGAAAGAAATTCTAACTTCTGACAATTATTGGCGAAGATACATCCGTTTGAATTTGGAAACAGAAACTTAAAACGTCAATTTCTCGAAATGACTTCGCGACTACATATTTTCAGCTTTTGATGCAGAGTCAAAATATATAAAAAGGGCTTCATAATGTTGAAAGAATTTCTGACTTCTGCCAATTATTGGCGAAGATACATCCGTTTGAATTTGGGAAAAGAAACTTAAACCGTCAATATCTCGAAATGACTTCAAGACTACATATTTTCAGCTTTTGATGCAGAATCAAAATATATAAAAAGGGCTTCATAATGTTGAAAGAAATTCTAACTTCTGACAATTATTGGCGAATTACATCCGTTTGAATTTGGAAACAGAAACTTAAAACGTCAATTTCTCGAAATGACTTCGAGACTACATATTTTCAGCTTTTGATGCAGAGTCAATATATATAAAAAGGGCTTCATAATGTTGAAAGAAATTCTAACTTCTGACAATTATTGGCGAAGATACATCCGTTTGAATTTGGAAACAGAAACTAAAACGTCAATTTCTCGAAATGACTTTGAGACTACATATTTTCAGCTTTTGTTGAAAGAAATTCTAACTTCTGACAATTATTGCCGAAGATACATCCGTTTGAATTTGGAAACAGAAACTTAAACGTCAATTTCGCGAAATGACTTCGAGACCACATATTTTCAGCTTTTGATGCAGAATCAAAATATATAAAAAGGGCTTCATAATGTTGAAAGAAATTCTAACTTCTGACAATTATTGGCGAAGATACATCCATTTGAATTTATAAAACAGAAAATTAAAACGTCAATTTCTCGAAATGACTTCGAGACTACATATTTTCAGCTTTTGATGCAGAGTCAAAATATATAAAAAGGGCTTCATAATGTTAAAAGAAATTCTAATTTCTGAAAATTATTGGCGAAGATACATCCGTTTGAATTTGGAAACAGAAACTTAAAACGTCGATTTCTCGAAATGACTTCGAGACTACATATTTTCAGCTTTTGATGCAGAGTCAAAATATATAAAAAGGGCTTCATAATGTTGAAAGAAATTCTGACTTCTGCCAATTATTGGCGAAGATACATCCGTTTGAATTTTGAAACCGAAACTTAAACGTCAATTTCTCGAAATGACATCGAGACTACATATTTTCAGCTTTTGATGCAGAGTCAAAATATATAAAAAGGGCTTCATAATGTTGAAAGAAATTCTAACTTCTGACAATTATTGGCGAAGATACATCCATTTGAATTTGGAAACAGAAACTTAAACGTCAATTTCTCGAAATGACTTCGAGACTACATATTTTCAGCTTTTGATGCAGAGTCAAAATATATAAAAAGGGCTTCATAATGTTGAAAGAAATTCTAACTTCTGACAATTATTGGCGAAGATACATCCGTTTGAATTTGGAAACAGAAACTTAAAACGTCAATCTCTCGAAATGACTTCAAGACTACATATTTTCAGCTTTTGATGCAGAATCAAAATATATAAAAAGGGCTTCATAATGTTGAAAGAAATTCTAACTGCTGACAATTATTGGCGAAGATACATCCGGTTGAATTTGGAAACCGAAACTTAAAACGTCAATTTCTCGAAATGACTTCGAGACTACATATTTTCAGCTTTTGATGCAGAGTCGAAATATATAAAAAGGGCTTCATAATGTTGAAAGAAATTCTGACTTCTGACAATTATTGGCGAAGATACATCCGTTTGAATTTGGGAAAAGAAACTTAAACCACCAATATCTCGAAATGACTTCGAGACTACATATTTTCAGCTTTTGATGCAGAATTAAAATATATAAAAAGGGGTTCATAATGTTGAAAGAAATTCTAACTTCTGACAATTATTGGCGAAGATACATCCGTTTGAATTTGGAAACAGAAACTTAAAACGTCAATTTCTCGAAATGACTTCGCGACTACATATTTTCAGCTTTTGATGCAGAGTCAAAATATATAAAAAGGGCTTCATAATGTTGAAAGAAATTCTAACTTCTGACAATTATTGGCGAAGATACATCCGTTTGAATTTGGAAACAGAAACTTAAACGTCAATTTCGCGAAATGACTTCGAGACTACATATTTTCAGCTTTTGATGCAGAATCAAAATATATAAAAAGGACTTCATAATGTTGAAAGAAATTCTGACTTCTGACAATTATTGGCGAAGATACATCCGTTTGAATTTGGAAACAGAAACTTAAAACGTCGATTTCTCGAAATGACTTCGCGACTACATATTTTCAGCTTTTGATGCAGAATCAAAATATATAAAAAGGGCTTCATAATGTTGAAAGAAATTCTAACTTCTGACAATTATTGGCGAAGATACATCCGTTTGAATTTGGAAACAGAAACTTAAAACGTCAATTTCTCGAAATGACTTTGAGACTACATATTTTCAGCTTTTGATGCAGAATCAAAATATATAAAAAGGGCTTCATAGTGTTGAAAGAAATTCTAACTTTTGACAATTGTTGGCGAAGATACATCCATTTGAATTTGGAAACAGAAACTTAAAACGTCAATTTCTCGAAATGACTTCGCGACTACATATTTTCAGCTTTTGATGCAGGGTCAAAATATATAAAAAGGCCTTCATAATGTTGAAAGAAATTCTAACTTCTGACAATTATTGGCGAAGATACATCCGTTTGAATTTGGAAACAGAAACTTAAAACGTCAATTTCTCGAAATGACTTCGAGACTACATATTTTCAGCTTTTGATGCAGAGTCAAAATATATAAAAAGGGCTTCATAATGTTGAAAGAAATTCTAACTTCTGACAAATTTTGGCGAAGATACATCCGTTTGAATTTGGAAACAGAAACTTAAAACGTCAATTTCGCGAAACGACTTCGAGACTACATATTTTCAGCTTTTGATGCAGAATCAAAATATATAAAAAGGGCTTCATAATGTTGAAAGAAATTCTAACTTCTGACAATTATTGGCGAAGATACATCCGTTTGAATTTGGAAACAGAAACTTAAAACGTCAATTTCTCGAAATGACTTCGCGACTACATATTTTCAGCTTTTGATGCAGAGTCAAAATATATAAAAAGGGCTTCATAATGTTGAAAGAATTTCTGACTTCTGCCAATTATTGGCGAAGATACATCCGTTTGAATTTGGGAAAAGAAACTTAAACCGTCAATATCTCGAAATGACTTCAAGACTACATATTTTCAGCTTTTGATGCAGAATCAAAATATATAAAAAGGGCTTCATAATGTTGAAAGAAATTCTAACTTCTGACAATTATTGGCGAAGATACATCCGTTTGAATTTGGAAACAGAAACTTAAAACGTCGATTTCTCGAAATGACTTCGAGACTACATATTTTCAGCTTTTGATGCAGAGTCAAAATATATAAAAAGGGCTTCATAATGTTGAAAGAAATTCTGACTTCTGCCAATTATTGGCGAAGATACATCCGTTTGAATTTTGAAACCGAAACTTAAACGTCAATTTCTCGAAATGACATCGAGACTACATATTTTCAGCTTTTGATGCAGAGTCAAAATATATAAAAAGGGCTTCATAATGTTGAAAGAAATTCTAACTTCTGACAATTATTGGCGAAGATACATCCGTTTGAATTTGGAAACAGAAACTTAAAAGTCAATTTCGCGAAATGACTTCGAGACCACATATTTTCAGCTTTTGATGCAGAATCAAAATATATAAAAAGGGCTTCATAATGTTGAAAGAAATTCTAACTTCTGACAATTATTGGCGAAGATACATCCGTTTGAATTTGGAAACATAAACTTAAAACGTCAATTTCTCGAAATGACTTCGAGACTACATATTTTCAGCTTTTGATGCAGAGTCAAAATATATAAAAAGGGCTTCATAATGTTAAAAGAAATTCTAATTTCTGAAAATTATTGGCGAAGATACATCCGTTTGAATTTGGAAACAGAAACTTAAAACGTCAATTTCTCGAAATGACTTCGAGACTACATATTTTCAACTTTTGAAGCAGAGTCAAAATATATAAAAAGGGCTTCATAATGTTGAAAGAAATTCTAACTTCTGACAATTATTGGTGAAGATACATCCGTTTGAATTTGGAAACAGAAACTTAAAACGTCGATTTCTCGAAATGACTTCGACACTACATATTTTCAGCTTTTGATGCAGAATCAAAATATATAAAAAGGGGTTCATAATGTTGCAAGAAATTCTAACTTCTGACAATTATTGGCGAAGATACATCCGTTTGAATTTGGAAACAGAAACTTAAAACGTCGATTTCTCGAAATGACTTCGAGACTACATATTTTCAGCTTTTGATGCAGAGTCAAAATATATAAAAAGGGCTTCATAATGTTGAAAGAAATTCTAACTTCTGACAATTATTGGCGAAGATACATCCGTTTGAATTTGGAAACAGAAACTTAAAACGTCAATTTCTCGAAATGACTTCGAGACTACATATTTTCAGCTTTTGATGCAGAATCAAAATATATAAAAAGGGCTTCATAATGTTGAAAGAAATTCTAACTTCTGACAATTATTGGCGAAGATACATCCGTTTGAATTTGGAAACAGAAACTTAAACGTCAATTTCTCGAAATGACTTCGAGACTACATATTTTCAGCTTTTGATGCAGAATCAAAATATATAAAAAGGGCTTCATAATGTTGAAAGAAATTCTAACTTCTGACAATTATTGGCGAAGATACATCCATTTGAATTTGGGAAAATAAACTTAAAACGCCAATATCTCGAAATGACTTCGAGACTAAATATTTTCAGCTTTTGATGCAGAATCAAAATATATAAAAAGGGGTTCATAATGTTGCAAGAAATTCTAACTTCTGACAATTATTGGCGAAGATACATCCGTTTGAATTTGGAAACAGAAACTTAAAACGTCGATTTATCGAAATGACTTCGAGACTACATATTTTCAGCTTTTGATGCAGAGTCAAAATATATAAAAAGGGCTTCATAATGTTGAAAGAAATTCTAACTTCTGACAATTATTGGCGAAGATACATCCGTTTGAATTTGGAAACAGAAACTTAAAACGTCAATTTCTCGAAATGACTTCTAGACTATATATTTTCAGCTTTTGATGCAGAATCAAAATATATAAAAAGGGCTTCATAATGTTGAAAGAAATTCTAACTTCTGACAGTTATTGGGCGAAGATACATCCGTTTGAATTTGGAAACAGAAACTTAAACGTCAATTTCTCGAAATTACTTCGAGACTACATATTTTCAGCTTTTGATGCAGAATCAAAATATATAAAAAGGGCTTCATAATGTTGAAAGAATTTCTAACTTCTGACAATTATTGGCGAAGATACATACGTTTGAATTTGGGAAAATAAACTTAAAACGCCAATATCTCGAAATGACTTCGAGACTAAATATTTTCAGCTTTTGATGCAGAATCGAAATATATAAAAAGGGCTTCATAATGTTGCAAGAAATTCTAATTTCTGACAATTATTGGCGAAAATACATCCGTTCGAATTTGGAAACAGAAACTTAAAACGTCGATTTCTCGAAATGACTTCGAGACTACATATTTTCAGCTTTTGATGCAGAGTCAAAATATATAAAAAGGGCTTCATAATGTTGAAAGAAATTCTAACTTCTGACAATTATTGGCGAAGATACATCCGTTTGAATTTGGAAACAGAAACTTAAAACGTCAATTTCTCGAAATGACTTCAAGACTACATATTTTCAGCTTTTGATGCAGAATCAAAATATATAAAAAGGGCTTCATAATGTTGAAAGAAATTCTAACTTCTGACAATTATTGGCGAAGATACATCCGTTTGAATTTGGGACAATAAACTTAAAACGCCAATATCTCGAAATGACTTCGAGACTACATATTGTCAGCTTTGATGCAGAATCAAAATATATAAAAAGGGGTTCATAATGTTGCAAGAAATTCTAACTTCTGACAATTATTGGCGAAGATACATCCGTTTGAATTTGGAAAGAGAAACTTAAGACGTCAATTTCGCGAAATGACTTCGAGACTACATATTTTCAGCTTTTGATGCAGAATCAAAATATATAAAAAGGGGTTCATAATGTTGAAAGAAATTCTAACTTCTGACAATTATTGGCGAAGATACATCCGTTTGAATTTGGAAACAGAAACTTAAAACGTCAATTTCTCGAAATGACTTCGAGACTACATATTTTCAGCTTTTGATGCAGAATCAAAATATATAGAAAGGGCTTCATAATGTTGAAAGAAATTCTAACTTCTGACAATTATTGGCGAAGATACATCCGTTTGAATTTGGAAACAGAAACTTAAAACGTCAATTTCTCGAAATGACTTCGAGACTACATATTTTCAGCTTTTGATGCAGGGTCAAAATATATAAAAAGGGCTTCATAATGTTGAAAGAAATTCTAACTTCTGACAATTATTGGCGAAGATACGTCCGTTTGAATTTGGAAACAGAAACTTAAAACGTCAATTTCTCGAAATGACTTCGAGACTACATATTTTCAGCTTTTGATGCAGAGTCAAAATATATAAAAAGGGCTTCATAATGTTGAAAGAAATTCTAACTTCTGACAATTATTGGCGAAGATACATCCGTTTGAATTTGGAAACAGAAACTTAAAACGTCAATTTCTCGAAATGACTTCGAGACTACATATTTTCAGCTTTTGATGCAGAATCAAAATATATAGAAAGGGCTTCATAATGTTGAAAGAAATTCTAACTTCTGACAATTATTGGCGAAGATACATCCGTTTGAATTTGGAAACAGAAACTTAAAACGTCAATTTCTCGAAATGACTTCGAGACTACATATTTTCAGCTTTTGATGCAGAATCAAAATATATAAAAAGGGCTTCATAATGTTGAAAGAAATTCTAACTTCTGACAATTATTGGCGAAGATACGTCCGTTTGAATTTGGAAACAGAAACTTAAAACGTCAATTTCTCGAAATGACTTCGAGACTACATATTTTCAGCTTTTGATGCAGGGTCAAAATATATAAAAAGGGCTTCATAATGTTGAAAGAAATTCTAACTTCTGACATTTATTGGCGAAGATACATCCGTTTGAATTTGGAAACAGAAACTTAAAACGTCAATTTCTCGAAATGACTTCGAGACTACATATTTTCAGCTTTTGATGCAGAATCAAAATATATAAAAAGGGCTTCATAATGTTGAAAGAAATTCTAACTTCTGACAATTATTGGCGAAGATACATCCGTTTGAATTTGGAAACAGAAACTTAAAACGTCGATTTCTCGAAATGACTTCGAGACTACATATTTTCAGCTTTTGATGCAGAATCAAAATATATAAAAAGGGCATCATAATGTTGGAAGAAATTCTAACTGCTGACAATTATTGGCGAAGATACATCCGTTTGAATTTGGAAACCGAAACTTCAAACGTCAATTTCTCGAAATGACTTAGCGACTACATATTTTCAGCTTTTGATGCAGAATCAAAATATATAAAAAGGGCTTCATAATGTTGAAAGAAATTCTGACTTCTGACAATTATTGGCGAAGATACATCCGTTTGAATTTGGAAACCGAAACTTAAAACGTCAATTTCTCGAAATGACTTCGCGACTACATATTTTCAGCTTTTGATGCAGAGTCAAAATATATAAAAAGGGCTTCATAATGTTGAAAGAAATTCTAACTTCTGACAATTATTGGCGAAGATACATCCGTTTGAATTTGGAAACAGAAACTTAAACGTCAATTTCTCGAAATGACTTCGAGACTACATATTTTCAGCTTTTGATGCAGAATCAAAATATATAAAAAGGGCTTCATAATGTTGAAAGAAATTCTAACTTCTGACAATTATTGGCGAAGATACATCCGTTTGAATTTGGGAAAATAAACTTAAAACGCCAATATCTCGAAATGACTTCGAGACTAAATATTTTCAGCTTTTGATGCAGAATCAAAATATATAAAAAGGGGTTCATAATGTTGCAAGAAATTCTAACTTCTGACAATTATTGGCGAAGATACATCCGTTTGAATTTGGAAACAGAAACTTAAAACGTCGATTTCTCGAAATGACTTCGTGACTACATATTTTCAGCTTTTGATGCAGAGTCAAAATATATAAAAAGGGCTTCATAATGTTGAAAGAAATTCTAACTTCTGACAATTATTGGTGAAGATACATCCGTTTGAATTTGGAAACAGAAACTTAAAACGTCGATTTATCGAAATGACTTCGAGACTACATATTTTCAGCTTTTGATGCAGAGTCAAAATATATAAAAAGGGCTTCATAATGTTGAAAGAAATTCTAACTTCTGACAATTATTGGCGAAGATACATCCGTTTGAATTTGGAAACAGAAACTTAAAACGTCAATTTCTCGAAATGACTTCGAGACTACATATTTTCAGCTTTTGATGCAGAATCAAAATATATAGAAAGGGCTTCATAATGTTGAAAGAAATTCTAACTTCTGACAATTATTGGCGAAGATACATCCGTTTGAATTTGGAAACAGAAACTTAAAACGTCAATTTCTCGAAATGACTTCGAGACTACATATTTTCAGCTTTTGATGCAGAATCAAAATATATAAAAAGGGCTTCATAATGTTGAAAGAAATTCTAACTTCTGACAATTATTGGCGAAGATACGTCCGTTTGAATTTGGAAACAGAAACTTAAAACGTCAATTTCTCGAAATGACTTCGAGACTACATATTTTCAGCTTTTGATGCAGGGTCAAAATATATAAAAAGGGCTTCATAATGTTGAAAGAAATTCTAACTTCTGACATTTATTGGCGAAGATACATCCGTTTGAATTTGGAATCAGAAACTTAAAACGTCAATTTCTCGCAATGACTTCGAGACTACATATTTTCAGCTTTTGATGCAGAATCAAAATATATAAAAAGGGCTTCATAATGTTGAAAGAAATTCTAACTTCTGACAATTATTGGCGAAGATACATCCGTTTGAATTTGGAAACAGAAACTTAAAACGTCGATTTCTCGAAATGACTTCAAGACTACATATTTTCAGCTTTTGATGCAGAATCAAAATATATAAAAAGGGCATCATAATGTTGAAAGAAATTCTAACTGCTGACAATTATTGGCGAAGATACATCCGTTTGAATTTGGAAACCGAAACTTCAAACGTCAATTTCTCGAAATGACTTAGCGACTACATATTTTCAGCTTTTGATGCAGAATCAAAATATATAAAAAGGGCTTCATAATGTTGAAAGAAATTCTGACTTCTGACAATTATTGGCGAAGATACATCCGTTTGAATTTGGAAACCGAAACTTAAAACGTCAATTTCTCGAAATGACTTCGCGACTACATATTTTCAGCTTTTGATGCAGAGTCAAAATATATAAAAAGGGCTTCATAATGTTGAAAGAAATTCTAACTTCTGACAATTATTGGCGAAGATACATCCGTTTGAATTTGGAAACAGAAACTTAAACGTCAATTTCTCGAAATGACTTCGAGACTACATATTTTCAGCTTTTGATGCAGAATCAAAATATATAAAAAGGGCTTCATAATGTTGAAAGAAATTCTAACTTCTGACAATTATTGGCGAAGATACATCCGTTTGAATTTGGGAAAATAAACTTAAAACGCCAATATCTCGAAATGACTTCGAGACTACATATTTTCAGCTTTTGATGCAGAATCAAAATATATAAAAAGGGGTTCATAATGTTGCAAGAAATTCTAACTTCTGACAATTATTGGCGAAGATACATCCGTTTGAATTTGGAAACAGAAACTTAAAACGTCGATTTCTCGAAATGACTTCGAGACTACATATTTTCAGCTTTGATGCAGAATCAAAATATATAAAAGGGCTTCATAATGTTGAAAGAAATTCTAACTTCTGACAATTATTGGTGAAGATACATCCGTTTGAATTTGGAAACAGAGACTTAAAACGTCGATTTATCGAAATGACTTCGAGACTACATATTTTCAGCTTTTGATGCAGAATCAAAATATATAGAAAGGGCTTCATAATGTTGAAAGAAATTCTAACTTCTGACAATTATTGGCGAAGATACATCCGTTTGAATTTGGAAACAGAAACTTAAAACGTCAATTTCTCGAAATGACTTCGAGACTACATATTTTCAGCTTTTGATGCAGAATCAAAATATATAAAAAGGGCTTCATAATGTTGAAAGAAATTCTAACTTCTGACAATTATTGGCGAAGATACGTCCGTTTGAATTTGGGAAAATAAACTTAAAACGCCAATATCTCGAAATGACTTAGCGACTACATATTTTCAGCTTTTGATGCAGAATCAAAATATATAAAAAGGGCTTCATAATGTTGAAAGAAATTCTGACTTCTGACAATTATTGGCGAAGATACATCCGTTTGAATTTGGAAACCGAAACTTAAAACGTCAATTTCTCGCAATGAATTCGAGACTACATATTTTCAGCTTTTGATGCAGAATCAAAATATATAAAAAGGGCTTCATAATGTTGAAAGAAATTCTAACTTCTGACAATTATTGGCGAAGATACATCCGTTTGAATTTGGAAACAGAAACTTAAAACGTCGATTTCTCGAAATGACTTCAAGACTACATATTTTCAGCTTTTGATGCAGAATCAAAATATATAAAAAGGGCATCATAATGTTGGAAGAAATTCTAACTGCTGACAATTATTGGCGAAGATACATCCGTTTGAATTTGGAAACCGAAACTTCAAACGTCAATTTCTCGAAATGACTTAGCGACTACATATTTTCAGCTTTTGATGCAGAATCAAAATATATAAAAAGGGCTTCATAATGTTGAAAGAAATTCTGACTTCTGACAATTATTGGCGAAGATACATCCGTTTGAATTTGGAAACCGAAACTTAAAACGTCAATTTCTCGAAATGACTTCGCGACTACATATTTTCAGCTTTTGATGCAGAGTCAAAATATATAAAAAGGGCTTCATAATGTTGAAAGAAATTCTAACTTCTGACAATTATTGGCGAAGATACATCCGTTTGAATTTGGAAACAGAAACTTAAACGTCAATTTCTCGAAATGACTTCGAGACTACATATTTTCAGCTTTTGATGCAGAGTCAAAATATATAAAAAGGGCTTCATAATGTTGAAAGAAATTCTAACTTCTGACAATTATTGGCGAAGATACATCCGTTTGAATTTGGGAAAATAAACTTAAAACGCCAATATCTCGAAATGACTTCGAGACTACATATTTTCAG
The DNA here is from genome assembly GCF_018153295.1 of Drosophila grimshawi. Lineage (NCBI taxonomy): Eukaryota > Metazoa > Arthropoda > Insecta > Diptera > Drosophilidae > Drosophila > Drosophila grimshawi. The sequence continues at coordinate 20,381 of NW_025062919.1, forward strand.
CTTTTGATGCAGAATCAAAATATATAAAAAGGGCTTCATAATGTTGCAAGAAATTCTAACTTCTGACAATTATTGGCGAAGATACATACGTTTGAATTTGGAAACAGAAACTTAAAACGTCAATTTCTCGAAATGACTTCGAGACTACATATTTTCAGCTTTTGATGCATAGTCAAAATATATAAAAAGGGCTTCATAATGTTGAAAGAAATTCTAACTTCTGACAATTATTGGTGAAGATACATCCGTTTGAATTTGGAAACAGAAACTTAAAACGTCAATTTCTCGAAATGACTTCGAGACTACATATTTTCAGCTTTTGATGCAGAATCAAAATATATAAAAAAGGGCTTCATAATGTTGAAAGAAATTCTAACTTCTGACAATTATTGGCGAAGATACATCCGTTTGAATTTGGAAACAGAAACTTAAAACGTCGATTTCTCGAAATGACTTCGAGACTACATATTTTCAGCTTTTGATGCAGAATCAAAATATATAAAAAGGGCATCATAATGTTGGAAGAAATTCTAACTGCTGACAATTATTGGCGAAGATACATCCGTTTGAATTTGGAAACCGAAACTTAAACGTCAATTTCTCGAAATGACTTAGCGACTACATATTTTCAGCTTTTGATGCAGAGTCAAAATATATAAAAAGGGCTTCATAATGTTGAAAGAAATTCTGACTTCTGACAATTATTGGCGAAGATACATCCGTTTGAATTTGGAAACCGAAACTTAAAACGTCAATTTCTCGAAATGACTTCGCGACTACATATTTTCAGCTTTTGATGCAGAGTCAAAATATATAAAAAGGGCTTCATAATGTTGAAAGAAATTCTAACTTCTGACAATTATTGGCGAAGATACATCCGTTTGAATTTGGAAACAGAAACTTAAACGTCAATTTCTCGAAATGACTTCGAGACTACATATTTTCAGCTTTTGATGCAGAATCAAAATATATAAAAAGGGCTTCATAATGTTGAAAGAAATTCTAACTTCTGACAATTATTGGCGAAGATACATCCGTTTGAATTTGGGAAAATAAACTTAAAACGCCAATATCTCGAAATGACTTCGAGACTACATATTTTCAGCTTTTGATGCAGAATCAAAATATATAAAAAGGGGTTCATAATGTTGCAAGAAATTCTAACTTCTGACAATTATTGGCGAAGATACATCCGTTTGAATTTGGAAACAGAAACTTAAAACGTCGATTTCTCGAAATGACTTCGAGACTACATATTTTCAGCTTTTGATGCAGAGTCAAAATATATAAAAAGGGCTTCATAATGTTGAAAGAAATTCTAACTTCTGACAATTATTGGTGAAGATACATCCGTTTGAATTTGGAAACAGAAACTTAAAACGTCGATTTATCGAAATGACTTCGAGACTACATATTTTCAGCTTTTGATGCAGAGTCAAAATATATAAAAAGGGCTTCATAATGTTGAAAGAAATTCTAACTTCTGACAATTATTGGCGAAGATACATCCGTTTGAATTTGGAAACAGAAACTTAAAACGTCAATTTCTCGAAATGACTTCAAAACTACATATTTTCAGCTTTTGATGCAGAATCAAAATATATAAAAAGGGCTTCATAATGTTGAAAGAAATTCTAACTTCTGACAATTATTGGCGAAGATACATCCGTTTGAATTTGGAAACTGAAACTTAAAACGTCAATTTCTCGAAATGACTTCGAGACTACATATTTTCAGCTTTTGATGCACAGTCAAAATATATAAAAAGGGCTTCATAATGTTGAAAGAAATTCTAACTTCTGACAATTATTGGCGAAGATACATCCGTTTGAATTTGGAAACAGAAACTTAAAACGTCAATTTCTCGAAATGACTTCGAGACTACATATTTTCAGCTTTTGAAGCAGAGTCAAAATATATAAAAAGGGCTTCATAATGTTGAAAGAAATTCTAACTTCTGACAATTATTGGTGAAGATACATCCGTTTGAATTTGGAAACAGAAACTTAAAACGTCAATTTCTCGAAATGACTTCGTGACTACATATTTTCAGCTTTTGATGCAGAGTCAAAATATATAAAAAGGGCTTCATAATGTTGAAAGAAATTCTGACTTCTGACAATTATTGGCGAAGATACATCCGTTTGAATTTGGAAACAGAAACTTAAACGTCAATTTCTCGAAATGACTTCGAGACTTCATATTTTCAGCTTTTGATGCATAGTCAAAATATATAAAAAGGGCTTCATAATGTTGAAAGAAATTCTAACTTCTGACAATTATTGGCGAAGATACATCCGTTTGAATTTGGAAACAGAAACTTAAAACGTCAATTTCGCGAAATGACTTCGAGACTACATATTTTCAGCTTTTGATGCAGAATCAAAATATATAAAAAGGGCTTCATAATGTTGAAAGAAATTCTAACTTCTGACAATTATTGGCGAAGATACATCCGTTTGAATTTGGAAACCGAAACTTAAAACGTCAATTTCTCGAAATGACTTCGCGACTACATATTTTCAGCTTTTGATGCAGAATCAAAATATATAAAAAGGGCTTCATAATGTTGAAAGAAATTCTAACTTCTGACAATTATTGGCGAAGATACATCCGTTTGAATTTGGAAACCGAAACTTAAAACGTAAATTTCTCGAAATGACTTCGCGACTACATATTTTCAGCTTTTGATGCAGAGTCAAAATATATAGAAAGGGCTTCATCATGTTGAAAGAAATTCTAACTTCTGACAATTATTGGCGAAGATACATCCATTTAAATTTGGAAACAGAACTTAAAACGTCAATTTCTCGAAATGACTTCGAGACTACATAGTTTCAGCTTTTGATGCAGAGTCAAAATATATAAAAAGGGCTTCATAATGTTGAAAGAAATTCTAACTTCTGACAATTATTGGCGAAGATACATCCATTTAAATTTGGAAACAGAACTTAAAACGTCAATTTCTCGAAATGACTTCGCGACTACATATTTTCAGCTTTTGATGCAGAATCAAAATATATGAAAAGGTTTCATAATGTTGAAAAAAATTCTAACTTCTGACAATTATTGGCGAAGATACATCCGTTTGAATTTGGGAAAATAAACTTAAAACGCCAATATCTCGAAATGACTTCGAGACTACATATTTTCAGCTTTTGATGCAGAATCAAAATATATAAAAAAGGGTTCATAATGTTGCAAGAAATTCTAACTTCTGACAATTATTGGCGAAGATACATCCGTTTGAATTTGGAAACTGAAACTTAAAACGTCAATTTCTCGAAATGACTTCGAGACTACATATTTTCAGCTTTTGATGCAGAATCAAAATATATAAAAAGGGCTTCATAATGTTGAAAGAAATTCTAACTTCTGACAATTATTGGCGAAGAAACATCCGTTTGAATTTGGAAACAGAAACTTAAAACGTCGATTTCTCGAAATGACTTCGAGACTACATATTTTCAGCTTTTGATGCACAGTCAAAATATATAAAAAGGGCTTCATAATGTTGAAAGAAATTCTAACTTCTGACAATTATTGGCGAAGATACATCCGTTTGAATTTGGAAACAGAAACTTAAAACGTCAATTTCGCGAAATGACTTCGAGACTACATATTTTCAGCTTTTGATGCAGAATCAAAATATATAAAAAGGGCTTCATAATGTTGAAAGAAATTCTAACTTCTGACAATTATTGGCGAAGATACATCCATTTGAATTTGGAAACAGAAACTTATAACGTCAATTTCTCGAAATGACTTCGAGACTACATATTTTCAGCTTTTGATGCAGAATCAAAATATATAAAAAGGGCTTCATAATGTTGAAAGAAATTCTAACTTCTGACAATTATTGGCGAAGATACATCCGTTTGAATTTGGAAACAGAAACTTAAAACGTCAATTTCTCGAAATGACTTCGCGACTACATATTTTCAGCTTTTGATGCAGAGTCCAAATATATAGAAAGGGCTTCATCATGTTGAAAGAAATTCTAACTTCTGAATATTATTGGCGAAGATACATCCATTTAAATTTGGAAACAGAAACTTAAAACGTCAATTTCTCGAAATGACTTCGAGACTACATATTTTCAGCTTTTGCTGCAGAGTCAAAATATATAAAAAGGGCTTCATAATGTTGAAAGAAATTCTAACTTCTGACAATTATTGGCGAAGATACATCCGTTTGAATTTGGAAACACAAACTTAAAACGTCAATTTCTCGAAATGACTTTGAGACTACATATTTTCAGCTTTTGCTGCAGAGTCAAAATATATAAAAAGGGCTTCATAATGTTGAAAGAAATTCTAACTTCTGACAATTATTGGCGAAGATACATCCGTTTGAATTTGGAAACCGAAACTTAAAACGTCAATTTCGCGAATTGACTTCGAGACTACATATTTTCAGCTTTTGAAGCAGAGTCAAAATATATAAAAAGAGCTTCATAATGTTGAAAGAAATTCTAACTGCTGACAATTATTGGCGAAGATACATCCGTTTGAATTTGGGAAAATAAACTTAAAACGTCAATTTCTCGAAATGACTTCGAGACTACATATTTTCAGCTTTTGATGCAGAGTCAAAATATATAAAAAGAGCTTCATAATGTTGAAAGAAATTCTAACTTCTGACAATTATTGGCGAAGATACATCCGTTTGAATTTGGAAACCGAAACTTAAAACGTCAATTTCGCGAAATGACTTCGAGACTACATATTTTCAGCTTATGAAGCAGAGTCAAAATATATAAAAAGAGCTTCATAATGTTGAAAGAAATTCTAACTTCTGACAATTATTGGCGAAGATACATCCGTTTGAATTTGGAAACAGAAACTTAAAACGTCAATTTCTCGAAATGACTTCGCGACTACATATTTTCAGCATTTGATGCAGAGTCAAAATATATAAAAAGGGCTTCATAATGTTGAAAGAAATTCTAACTTCTGACAATTATTGGCGAAGATACATCCGTTTGAATTTGGGAAAATAAACTTAAGACGTAAATTTCTCGAAATGACTTCGCGACTACATATTTTCAGCTTTTGATGCAGAGTCAAAATATATAAAAAGGGCTTCATAATGTTGAAAGAAATTCTAACTTCTGACAATTATTGGCGAAGATACATACGTTTGAATTTGGAAACAGAAACTTAAAACGTCAATTTCTCGAAATGACTTCGAGACTACATATTTTCAGCTTTTGATGCAGAGTCAAAATATATAAAAAGGGCTTCATAATGTTGAAAGAAATTCTAACTTCTGACAATTATTGGCGAAGATACATCCCGTTTGAATTTGGAAACAGAAACTTAAAACGTCAATTTCTCGAAATGACTTCGCGACTACATATTTTCAGCTTTTGATGCAGAATCAAAATATATAAAAAGGACTTCATAATGTTGAAAGAAATTCTAACTTCTGACAATTATTGGCGAAGATACATCCGTTTGAATTTGGAAACAGAAACTTAAAACGTCAATTTCTCGAAATGACTTCGAGACTACATATTTTCAGCTTTTGATGCAGAATCAAAATATATAAAAAGGGCTTCATAATGTTGAAAGAAATTCTAACTGCTGACAATTATTGGCGGAGATACATCCGTTTGAATTTGGAAACAGAAACTTAAAACGTCAATTTCTCGAAATGACTTCGAGACTACATATTTTCAGCTTTTGATGCAGAGTCAAAATATATAAAAAGGGCTTCATAATGTTGAAAGAAATTCTAACTTCTGCCAATTATTGGCGAAGATACATCCGTTTGAATTTGGAAACCGAAACTTAAAACGTCAATTTCTCGAAATGACTTCGCGACTACATATTTTCAGCTCTTGATGCAGAGTCAAAATATATAAAAAGGGCTTCATAATGTTGAAAGAAATTCTAACTGCTGACAATTATTGGCGAAGATACATCCGTTTGAATTTGGAAACCGAAACTTAAAACGTCAATTTCTCGAAATGACTTCGCGACTACATATTTTCAGCTTTTGATGCAGAATCAAAATATATAAAAAGGGCTTCATAATGTTGAAAGAAATTCTAACTTCTGACAATTATTGGCGAAGATACATCTGTTTGAATTTGGAAACAGAAACTTAAAACGCCAGTATCTCGAAATGACTTCGAGACTACATATTTTCAGCTTTTGATGCAGAATCAAAATATATAAAAAGGGGTTCATAATGTTGAAAGAAATTCTAACTTCTGACAATTATTGGCGAAGATACATCCGTTTGAATTTGGAAACAGAAACTTAAAACGTCAATTTCTCGAAATGACTTCGCGACTACATATTTTCAGCTTTTGATGCAGAGTCAAAATATATAGAAAGGGCTTCATCATGTTGAAAGAAATTCTAACTTCTGACAATTATTGGCGAAGATACATCCATTTAAATTTGGAAACAGAACTTAAAACGTCAATTTCTCGAAATGACTTCGAGACTACATAGTTTCAGCTTTTGATGCAGAGTCAAAATATATAAAAAGGGCTTCATAATGTTGAAAGAAATTCTAACTTCTGACAATTATTGGCGAAGATACATCCGTTTGAATTTGGGAAAATAAACTTAAAACGTCAATTTCTCGAAATGACTTCGAGACTACATATTTTCAGCTTTTGATGCAGAGTCAAAATATATAAAAAGGGCTTCATAATGTTGAAAGAAATTCTAACTTCTGACAATTATTGGCGAATATACATCCGTTTGAATTTGGAAACCGAAACTTAAAACGTCAATTTCTCGAAATGACTTCGAGACTACATATTTTCAGCTTATGAAGCAGAGTCAAAATATATAAAAAGAGCTTCATAATGTTGAAAGAAATTCTAACTTCTGACAATTATTGGCGAAGATACATCCGTTTGAATTTGGAAACAGAAACTTAAAACGTCAATTTCTCGAAATGACTTCGCGACTACATATTTTCAGCATTTGATGCAGAGTCAAAATATATAAAAAGGGCTTCATAATGTTGAAAGAAATTCTAACTTCTGACAATTATTGGCGAAGATACATCCGTTTGAATTTGGGAAAATAAACTTAAAACGCCAATATCTCGAAATGACTTCGAGACTACATATTTTCAGCTTTTGATGCAGAATCAAAATATATAAAAAGGGCTTCATAATGTTGAAAGAAATTCTAACTTCTGACAATTATTGGCGAAGATACATACGTTTGAATTTGGAAACAGAAACTTAAAACGTCAATTTCTCGAAATGACTTCGAGACTACATATTTTCAGCTTTTGAAGCAGAGTCAAAATATATAAAAAGGGCTTCATAATGTTGAAAGAAATTCTAACTTCTGACAATTATTGGCGAAGATACATCCGTTTGAATTTGGAAACAGAAACTTAAAACGTCAATTTCTCGAAATGACTTCGAGACTACATATTTTCAGCTTTTGATGCAGAATCAAAATATATAAAAAGGACTTCATAATGTTGAAAGAAATTCTAACTTCTGACAATTATTGGCGAAGATACATCCGTTTGAATTTGGAAACCGAAACTTAAAACGTCAATTTCTCGAAATGTCTTCAAGACTACATATTTTCAGCTTTTGATGCAGAGTCAAAATATATAAAAAGGGCTTCATAATGTTGAAAGAAATTCTAACTTCTGACAATTATTGGCGAAGATACATCCGTTTGAATTTGGAAACAGAAACTTAAAACGTCAATTTCTCGAAATGACTTCGAGACTACATATTTTCAGCTTTTGATGCAGAGTCAAAATATATAAAAAGGGCTTCATAATGTTGAAAGAAATTCTAACTTCTGCCAATTATTGGCGAAGATACATCCGTTTGAATTTGGAAACCGAAACTTAAAACGTCAATTTCTCGAAATGACTTCGCGACTACATATTTTCAGCTCTTGATGCAGAGTCAAAATATATAAAAAGGGCTTCATAATGTTGAAAGAAATTCTAACTGCTGACAATTATTGCCGAAGATACATCCGTTTGAATTTGGAAACCGAAACTTAAAACGTCAATTTCTCGAAATGACTTCGCGACTACATATTTTCAGCTTTTGATGCAGAATCAAAATATATAAAAAGGGCTTCATAATGTTGAAAGAAATTCTAACTTCTGACAATTATTGGCGAAGATACATCTGTTTGAATTCGGAAACAGAAACTTAAAACGTCAATTTCTCGAAATGACTTCGCGACTACATATTTTCAGCTTTTGATGCAGGGTCAAAATATATAGAAAGGGCTTCATAATGTTGAAAGAAATTCTAACTTCTGACAATTATTGGCGAAGATACATCCGTTTGAATTTGGAAACAGAAACTTAAAACGTCAATTTCTCGAAATGACTTCAAGACTACATATTTTCAGCTTTTGATGCAGAGTCAAAATATATAAAAAGGGCTTCATAATGTTGAAAGAAATTCTGACTTCTGACAATTATTGGCGAAGATACATCCGTTTGAATTTGGGAAAATAAACTTATAACGTCAATTTCTCGAAATGACTTCGAGACTACATATTTTCAGCTTTTGATGCAGAATCAAAATATATGAAAAGGGCTTCATAATGTTGAAAGAAATTCTAACTTCTGACAATTTTTGGCGAAGATACATCCGTTTGAATTTGGAAACCGAAACTTAAAACGTCAATTTCTCGAAATGACTTCGAGACTACATATTTTCAGCTTTTGATGCATAGTCAAAATATATAAAAAGGGCTTCATAATGTTGAAAGAAATTCTAACTTCTGGCAATTATTGGCGAAGATACATCCGTTTGAATTTGGAAACAGAAACTTAAAACGTCAATTTCTCGAAATGACTTCGAGACTACATATTTTCAGCTTTTGATGCAGAATCAAAATATATAAAAAGGGCTTCATAATGTTGAAAGAAATTCTAACTTCTGACAATTATTGGCGAAGATACATCCGTTTGAATTTGGGAAAATAAACTTAAAACGCCAGTATCTCGAAATGACTTCGAGACTACATATTTTCAGCTTTTGATGCAGAGTCAAAATATATAAAAGGGCTTCATAATGTTGAAAGAAATTCTAACTTCTGACAATTATTGGCGAAGATACATCCGTTTGAATTTGGAAACAGAAACTTAAAACGTCAATTTCTCGAAATGACTTCGAGACTACATATTTTCAGCTTTTGATGCAGAGTCAAAATATATAAAAAGGGCTTCATAATGTTGAAAGAAATTCTAACTTCTGACAAATATTGGCGAAGATACATCCGTTTGAATTTGGAAACAGAAACTTAAAACGTCAATTTCTTGAAATGACTTCGAGACTACATATTTTCAGCTTTTGATGCAGAATCAAAATATATAAAAAGGGCTTCATAATGTTGAAAGAAATTCTAACTTCTGACAATTATTGGCGAAGATACATCCATTTGAATTTGGAAACAGAAACTTAAAACGTCAATTTCTCGAAATGACTTCGAGACTACATATTTTCAGCTTTTGATGCAGAGTCAAAATATATAAAAAGGGCTTCATAATGTTGAAAGAAATTCTAACTTCTGACAATTATTGGCGAAGATACATCCGTTTGAATTTGGGAAAATAAACTTAAAACGTCAATTTCTCGAAATGACTTCGAGACTACATATTTTCAGCTTTTGATGCAGAATCAAAATATATAAAAAGGGCTTCATAATGTTGAAAGAAATTCTAACTTCTGACAAATATTGGCGAAGATACATCCGTTTGAATTTGGAAACAGAAACTTAAAACGTCAATTTCTCGAAATGACTTCGAGACTACATATTTTCAGCTTTTGATGCAGAGTCAAAATATATAAAAAGGGCTTCATAATGTTGAAAGAAATTCTGACTTCTGACAATTATTGGCGAAGATACATCCGTTTGAATTTGGGAAAATAAACTTAAAACGCCAGTATCTCGAAATGACTTCGAGACTACACATTTTCAGCTTTTGATGCAGAGTCAAAATATATAAAAAGGGCTTCATAATGTTGAAAGAAATTCTAACTTCTGACAATTATTGGCGAAGATACATCCGTTTGAATTTGGAAACAGAAACTTAAAACGTCGATTTCTCGAAATGACTTCGCGACTACATATTTTCAGCTTTTGATGCAGAGTCAAAATATATAAAAAGGGCTTCATAATGTTGAAAGAAATTCTGACTACTGACAAATATTGGCGAAGATACATCCGTTTGAATTTGGAAACAGAAACTTAAAACGTCAATTTCGCTATATGACTTCGAGACTACATATTTTCAGCTTTTGATGCAGAATCAAAATATATAAAAAGGGCTTCATAATGTTGAAAGAAATTCTAACTTCTGACAATTATTGGCGAAGATACATCCATTTGAATTTGGAAACAGAAACTTAAAACGTCAATTTCGCGAAATGACTTCGAGACTACATATTTTCAGCTTTTGATGCAGAGTCAAAATATATAAAAAGGGCTTCATAATGTTGAAAGAAATTCTAACTTCTGACATTTATTGGCGAAGATACATCCGTTTGAATTTGGAAACAGAAACTTGAAACGTCAATTTCTCGAAATGACTTCGCGACTACATATTTTCAGCTTTTGATGCAGAGTCAAAATATATAAAAAGGGCTTCATAATGTTGAAAGAAATTCTAACTTCTGACAATTATTGGCGAAGATACATCCGTTTGAATTTGGAAACAGAAACTTAAAACGTCAATTTCTCGAAATGACTTCGACACTACATATTTTCAGCTTTTGATGCAGAGTCAAAATATATAAAAAGGGCTTCATAATGTTGAAAGAAATTCTAACTTCTGACAATTATTGGCGAAGATACATCCGTTTGAATTTGGAAACAGAAACTTAAAACGTCGATTTCTCGAAATGACTTCGAGACTACATATTTTCAGCTTTTGATGCAGAATCAAAATATATAAAAAGGGCTTCATAATGTTGAAAGAAATTCTAACTTCTGACAATTATTGGCGAAGATACATCCGTTTGAATTTGGAAACAGAAGCTTAAAACGTCGATTTCTCGAAATGTCTTCAAGACTACATATTTTCAGCTTTTGATGCAGAATCAAAATATATAAAAAGAGCTTCATAATGTTGAAAGAAATTCTAACTTCTGACAATTATTGGCGAAGATACATCCGTTTGAATTTGGAAACCGAAACTTAAAACGTCAATTTCTCGAAATGACTTCGCGACTACATATTTTCAGCTTTTGATGCAGAGTCAAAATATATAAAAAGGGCTTCATAATGTTGAAAGAAATTCTAACTTCTGCCAATTATTGGCGAAGATACATCCGTTTGAATTTGGAAACCGAAACTTAAAACGTCAATTTCTCGAAATGACTTCGCGACTACATATTTTCAGCTTTTGATGCAGAGTCAAAATATATAAAAAGGGCTTCATAATGTTGAAAGAAATTCTAACTGCTGACAATTATTGGCGAAGATACATCCGTTTGAATTTGGAAACCGAAACTTAAAACGTCGATTTCTCGAAATGACTTCGCGACTTTATATTTTCAGCTTTTGATGCAGAGTCAAAATATATAGAAAGGGCTTCATAATGTTGAAAGAAATTCTAACTTCTGACAATTATTGGCGAAGATACATCCATTTGAATTTGGAAACAGAAACTTAAAACGTCAATTTCTCGAAATGACTTCGAGACTACATAGTTTCAGCTTTTGATGCAGAATCAAAATATATAAAAAGGGCTTCATAATGTTGAAAGAAATTCTAACTTCTGACAATTATTGGCGAAGATACATCCGTTTGAATTTAGAAACAGAAACTTAAAACGTCAATTTCTCGAAATGACTTCAAGACTACATATTTTCAACTTTTGATGCAGAGTCAAAATATATAAAAAGGGCTTCATAATGTTGAAAGAAATTCTAACTTCTGACAATTATTGGCGAAGATACATCCGTTTGAATTTGGAAACACAAACTTCAAACGTCAATTTCTCGAAATGACTTCGGGACTTCATATTTTCAGCTTTTGATGCAGAATCAAAATATATAAAAAGGGCTTCATAATGTTGAAAGAAGTTCTAACTTCTGACAATTATTGGCGAAGATACATCCGTTTGAATTTGGAAACAGAAACTTAAAACGTCAATTTCTCGAAATGACTTCGAGACTACATATTTTCAGCTTTTGATGCAGAATCAAAATATATATAAAGGGCTTCATAATGTTGAAAGAAATTCTAACTTCTGACAATTATTGGCGAAGATACGTCCATTTGAATTTGGAAACAGAAACTTAAAACGTCAATTTCTCGAAATGACTTCGAGACTACATATTTTCAGCTTTTGATGCAGAGTCAAAATATATAAAAAGGGCTTCATAATGTTGAAAGAAATTCTAACTGCTGACAATTATTGGCGAAGATACATCCGTTTGAATTTGGAAACAGAAACTTAAAACGTCAATTTCTCGAAATGACTTCGAGACTACATATTTTCAGCTTTTGATGCACAGTCAAAATATATAAAAAGGGCTTCATAATGTTGAAAGAAATTCTAACTTCTGACAATTATTGGCGAAGATACATCCGTTTGAATTTGGAAACAGACACTTAAAACGTCAATTTCTCGAAATGACTTTGAGACTACATATTTTCAGCTTTTGATGCAGAATCAAAATATATAAAAAAGGGCTTCATAATGTTGAAAGAAATTCTAACTTCTGACAATTATTGGCGAAGATACATCCGTTTGAATTTGGAAACTGAAACTTAAAACGTCAATTTCTCAAAATGACTTCGAGACTACATATTTTCAGCTTTTGATGCAGGGTCAAAATATATAAAAATGGCTTCATAATGTTGAAAGAAATTCTAACTTCTGACAATTATTGGCGAAGATACATCCGTTTGAATTTGGAAACCGAAACTTAAAACGTCAATTTCTCGAAATGACTTCGCGACTACATATTTTCAGCTTTTGATGCAGAGTCAAAATATATAAAAAGGGCTTCATAATGTTGAAAGAAATTCTAACTTCTGCCAATTATTGGCGAAGATACATCCGTTTGAATTTGGAAACCGAAACTTAAAACGTCAATTTCTCGAAATGACTTCGCGACTACATATTTTCAGCTTTTGATGCAGAGTCAAAATATATAAAAAGGGCTTCATAATGTTGAAAGAAATTCTAACTGCTGACAATTATTGGCGAAGATACATCCGTTTGAATTTGGAAACCGAAACTTAAAACGTCAATTTCTCGAAATGACTTCGCGACTACATATTTTCAGCTTTTGATGCAGAGTCAAAATATATAGAAAGGGCTTCATAATGTTGAAAGAAATTCTAACTTCTGACAATTATTGGCGAAGATACATCCATTTGAATTTGGAAACAGAAACTTAAAACGTCAATTTCTCGAAATGACTTCGAGACTACATAGTTTCAGCTTTTGATGCAGAGTCAAAATATATAAAAAGGGCTTCATAATGTTGAAAAGAAATTCTAACTTCTGACAATTATTGGCGAAGATACATCCGTTTGAATTTGGAAACAGAAACTTAAAACGTCGATTTCTCGAAATGACTTCAAGACTACATATTTTCAACTTTTGATGCAGAATCAAAATATATAAAAAGGGCTTCATAATGTTGAAAGAAATTCTAACTGCTGACAATTATTGGCGAAGATACATCCATTTGAATTTGGAAACACAAACTTAAAACGTCAATTTCTCGAAATGACTTCGAGACTACATATTTTCAGCTTTTGATGCAGAGTCAAAATATATAAAAAGGGCTTCATAATGTTGAAAGAAATTCTAACTTCTGACAATTATTGGCGAAGATACATCCGTTTGAATTTGGAAACAGAAACTTAAAACGTCAATTTCTCGAAATGACTTCGAGACTACATATTTTCAGCTTTTGATGCAGAATCAAAATATATAAAAAGGGCTTCATAATGTTGAAAGAAATTCTAACTTCTGACAATTATTGGCGAAGATACATCCATTTGAATTTGGAAACAGAAACTTAAAACGTCAATTTCTCGAAATGACTTCGAGACTACATATTTTCAGCTTTTGATGCAGAGTCAAAATATATAAAAAGGGCTTCATAATGTTGAAAGAAATTCTAACTGCTGACAATTATTGGCGAAGATACATCCGTTTGAATTTGGAAACAGAAACTTAAAACGTCGATTTCTCGAAATGACTTCGAGACTACATATTTTCAGCTTTTGATGCACAGTCAAAATATATAAAAAGGGCTTCATAATGTTGAAAGAAATTCTAACTTCTGACAATTATTGGCGAAGATACATCCGTTTGAATTTGGAAACACACACTTAAAACGTCAATTTCTCGAAATGACTTTGAGACTACATATTTTCAGCTTTTGATGCAGAGTCAAAATATATAAAAAGGGCTTCATAATGTTGAAAGAAATTCTAACTTCTGACAATTATTGGCGAAGATACATCCGTTTGAATTTGGAAACCGAAACTTAAAACGTCAATTTCGCGAATTGACTTCGAGACTACATATTTTCAGCTTTTGAAGCAGAGTCAAAATATATAAAAAGAGCTTCATAATGTTGAAAGAAATTCTAATTGCTGACAATTATTGGCGAAGATACATCCGTTTGAATTTGGAAACCGAAACTGAAAACGTCAATTTCTCGAAATGACTTCGCGACTACATATTTTCAGCTTTTGATGCAGAGTCAAAATATATAGAAAGGGCTTCATAATGTTGAAAGAAATTCTAACTTCTGCCAATTATTGGCGAAGATACATCCGTTTGAATTTGGAAACCGAAACTTAAAACGTCAATTTCTCGAAATGACTTCGCGACTACATATTTTCAGCTTTTGATGCAGAATCAAAATATATAAAAAGGGGTTCATAATGTTGAAAGAAATTCTTACTTCTGACATATATTGGCGAAGATACATCCATTTGAATTTGGAAACCGAAACTTAAAACGTCAATTTCTCGAAATGACTTTGAGACTACATAGTTTCAGCTTTTGATGCACAGTCAAAATATATAGAAAGGGGTTCATAATGTTGAAAGAAATTCTAACTTCTGACAATTATTGGCGAAGATACATCCATTTGAATTTGGAAACCGAAACTTAAAACGTCGATTTCTCGAAATGACTTCAAGACTACATATTTTCAACTTTTGATGCAGAATCAAAATATATGAAAAGGGCTTCATAATGTTGAAAGAAATTCAAACTGCTGACAATTATTGGCGAAGATACATCCATTTGAATTTGGAAACAGAAACTTAAAACGTCAATTTCTCGAAATGACTTCGCGACTACATATTTTCAGCTTTTGATGCAGAGTCAAAATATATAAAAAGGGCTTCATAATGTTGAAAGAAATTCTAACTTCTGACAATTATTGGCGAAGATACATCCGTTTGAATTTGGAAACAGAAACTTAAAACGTCAATTTCTCGAAATGACTTCGAGACTACATATTTTCAGCTTTTGATGCAGAATCAAAATATATAAAACGGGCTTCATAATAATGAAAGAAATTCTAAATTCTGACAATTATTGGCGAAGATACATCCGTTTGAATTTGGAAACAGAAACTTAAAACGTCAATTTCTCGAAATGACTTCGAGACTACATATTTTCAGCTTTTGATGCAGAGTCAAAATATATAAAAAGGGCTTCATAATGTTGAAAGAAATTCTAACTTCTGCCAATTATTGGCGAAGATACATCCGTTTGAATTTGGAAACCGAAACTTAAAACGTCAATTTCTCGAAATGACTTCACGACTACATATTTTCAGCTTTTGATGCAGAGTCAAAATATATAAAAAGGGCTTCATAATGTTGAAAGAAATTCTAACTGCTGACAATTATTGGCGAAGATACATCCGTTTGAATTTGGAAACCGAAACTTAAAACGTCAATTTCTCGAAATGACTTCGCGACTACATATTTTCAGCTTTTGATGCACAGTCAAAATATATAGAAAGGGGTTCATAATGTTGAAAGAAATTCTAACTTCTGACAATTATTGGCGAAGATACATCCATTTGAATTTGGAAACCGAAACTTAAAACGTCAATTTCTCGAAATGACTTTGAGACTACATAGTTTCAGCTTTTGATGCAGAGTCAAAATATATAAAAAGGTCTTCATAATGTTGAAAGAAATTCTAACTTCTGACAATTATTGGCGAAGATACATCCGTTTGAATTTGGAAACAGAAACTTAAAACGTCAATTTCTCGAAATGACTTCGAGACTACATATTTTCAACTTTTGATGCAGAATCAAAATATATAAAAAGGGCTTCATAATGTTGAAAGAAATTCTAGCTGCTGACAATTATTGACGAAGATACATCCATTTGAATTTGGAAACAGAAACTTAAAACGTCAATTTCTCGAAATGACTTCGAGACTACATATTTTCAGCTTTTAATGCAGAGTCAAAATATATAAAAAGGGCTTCATAATGTTGAAAGAAATTCTAACTTCTGACAATTATTGGCGAAGATACATCCGTTTGAATTTGGAAACAGAAACTTAAAACGTCAATTTCTCGAAATGACTTCGAGACTACATATTTTCAGCTTTTGATGCAGAATCAAAATATATAGAACGGGCTTCATAATAATGAAAGAAATTCTAAATTCTGACAATTATTGGCGAAGATACATCCGTTTGAATTTGGAAACAGAAACTTAAAACGTCGATTTCTCGAAATGACTTCGAGACTACATATTTTCAGCTTTTGATGCAGAATCAAAATATATAAAAAGGGCTTCATAATGTTGAAAGAAATTCTAACTTCTGACAAGTATTGGCGAAGATACATCCGTTTGAATTTGGAAACCGAAACTTAAAGCGTCAATTTCTCGAAATGACTTCGCGACTACATATTTTCAGCTTTTGATGCAGAGTCAAAATATATAAAAAGGGCTTCATAATGCTGAAAGAAATTCTGACTTCTGCCAATTATTGGCGAAGATACATCCGTTTGAATTTGGAAACCGAAACTTAAAACGTCAATTTCTCGAAATGACTTCGCGACTACATATTTTCAGCTTTTGATGCAGAGTCAAAATATATAAAAAGGGCTTCATAATGTTGAAAGAAATTCTAACTTCTGACAATTATTGGCGAAGATACATCCGTTTGAATTTCGAAACAGAAACTTAAAACATCAATTTCTCGAAATGACTTCGCGACTACATATTTTCAGCTTTTGATGCAGGGTCAAAATATATAAAAAGGGCTTCATAATGTTGAAAGAAATTCTAACTTTTGACAATTATTGGCGAAGATACATCCATTTGAATTTGGAAACAGAAACTTAAAACGTCAATTTCTCGAAATGACTTCGAGACTACATATTTTCAGCTTTTGATGCAGAATCAAAATATATAAAAAGGGCTTCATAATGTTGAAAGAAATTCTAACTGCTGACAATTATTGGCGAAGATACATCCGTTTGAATTTGGAAACCGAAACTTAAAACATCAATTTCTCGAAATGACTTCGCGACTACATATTTTCAGCTTTTGATGCAGAATCAAAGTATATAAAAAGGGCTTCATAATGTTGAAAGAAATTCTAACTTCTGACAATTATTGGCGAAGATACATCCGTTTGAATTTGGAAACAGAAACTTAAAACGTCAATTTCTCGAAATGACTTCGAGACTACATATTTTCAGCTTTTGATGCAGAATCAAAATATATAAAAAGGGCTTCATAGTGTTGAAAGAAATTCTAACTTCTGACAATTATTGGCGAAGATACATCCGTTTGAATTTGGAAACAGAAACTTAAAACGTCGATTTCTCGAAATGACTTCAAGACTACATACTTTCAGCTTTTGATGCAGAATCAAAATATATAAAAAGGGCTTCATAATGTTGAAAGAAATTCTAACTGCTGACAATTATTGGCGAAGATACATCCGTTTGAATTTGGAAACCGAAACTAAAAGCGTCAATTTCTCGAAATGACTTCGCGACTACATATTTTCAGCTTTTGATGCAGAGTCAAAATATATAAAAAGGGCTTCATAATGTTGAAAGAAATTCTGACTTCTGCCAATTATTGGCGAAGATACATCCGTTTGAATTTGGAAACCGAAACTTAAAACGTCAATTTCTCGAAATGACTTCGCGACTACATATTTTCAGCTTTTGATGCAGAGTCAAAATATATAAAACGGGCTTCATAATGTTGAAAGAAATTCTAACTTCTGACAATTATTGGCGAAGATACATCCGTTTGAATTTGGAAACCGAAACTTAAAACGTCAATTTCTCGAAATGACTTCGCGACTACATATTTTCAGCTTTTGATGCAGAATCAAAATATATAGAAAGGGCTTCATCATGTTGAAAGAAATTCTAACTTCTGACAATTATTGGCGAAGATACATCCATTTAAATTTGGAAACAGAACTTAAAACGTCAATTTCTCGAAATGACTTCGAGACTACATAGTTTCAGCTTTTGATGCAGAGTCAAAATATATAAAAAGGGCTTCATAATGTTGAAAGAAATTCTAACTTCTGACAATTATTGGCGAAGATACATCCGTTTGAATTTGGAAACACAAACTTAAAACGTCAATTTCTCGAAATGACTTTGAGACTACATATTTTCAGCTTTTGATGCAGAGTCAAAATATATAAAAAGAGCTTCATAATGTTGAAAGAAATTCTAACTTCTGACAATTATTGGCGAAGATACATCCGTTTGAATTTGGGAAAATAAACTTAAAACGTCAATTTCTCGAAATGACTTTGAGACTACATATTTTCAGCTTTTGATGCAGAGTCAAAATATATAAAAAGAGCTTCATAATGTTGAAAGAAATTCTAACTTCTGACAATTATTGGCGAAGATACATCCGTTTGAATTTGGAAACCGAAACTTAAAACGTCAATTTCACGAAATGACTTCGAGACTACATATTTTCAGCTTTTGAAGCAGAGTCAAAATATATAAAAAGAGCTTCATAATGTTGAAAGAAATTCTAACTTCTGACAATTATTGGCGAAGATACATCCGTTTGAATTTGGAAACAGAAACTTAAAACGTCAATTTCTCGAAATGACTTCGAGACTACATATTTTCAGCTTTTGATGCAGAATCAAAATATATAAAAAGGGCTTCATAATGTTGAAAGAAATTCTAACTTCTGACAATTATTGGCGAAGATACATCCGTTTGAATTTGGAAACAGAAACTTAAAACGTCAATTTCTCGAAATGACTTCGAGACTACATATTTTCAGCTTTTGATGCAGAGTCAAAATATATAAAAAGGGCTTCATAATGTTGAAAGAAATTCTGACTTCTGACAATTATTGGCGAAGATACATCCGTTTGAATTTGGGAAAATAAACTTAAAACGCCAATATCTCGAAATGACTTCGAGACTACATATTTTCAGCTTTTGATGCAGAATCAAAATATATAAAAAGGGCTTCATAATGTTGCAAGAAATTCTAACTTCTGACAATTATTGGCGAAGATACATCCGTTTGAATTTGGAAACAGAAACTTAAAACGTCAATTTCTCGAAATGACTTCGAGACTACATATTTTCAGCTTTTGAAGCAGAGTCAAAATATATAAAAAGGGCTTCATAATGTTGAAAGAAATTCTAACTTCTGACAATTATTGGCGAAGATACATCCGTTTGAATTTGGAAACAGAAACTTAAAACGTCAATTTCTCGAAATGACTTCGAGACTACATATTTTCAGCTTTTGATGCAGAATCAAAATATATAAAAAGGACTTCATAATGTTGAAAGAAATTCTGACTTCTGACAATTATTGGCGAAGATACATCCGTTTGAATTTGGAAACAGAAACTTAAAACGTCAATTTCTCGAAATGACTTCGAGACTACATATTTTCAGCTTTTGATGCAGAGTCAAAATATATAAAAAGTGGTTCATAATGTTGCAAGAAATTCTAACTTCTGACAATTATTGGCGAAGATACATCCGCTTGAATTTGGAAACCGAAACTTAAAACGTCAATTTCTCGAAATGACTTCGAGACTACATATTTTCAGCTTTTGATGCAGAATCAAAATATATAAAAAGGGCTTCATAATGTTGAAAGAAATTCTAACTTCTGACAATTATTGGCGAAGATACATCCGTTTGAATTTGGAAACAGAAACTTAAAACGTCAATTTCTCGAAATGACTTCGCGACTACATATTTTCAGCTTTTGATGCAGAGTCAAAATATATAAAAAGGGCTTCATAATGTTGAAAGAAATTCTAACTTCTGCAATTATTGGCGAAGATACATCCGTCTGAATTTGGAAACAGAAACTTAAAATGTCAATTTCTCGAATTGACTTCAAGACTACATATTTTCAGCTTTTGATGCAGAATCAAAATATATAAAAAGTGGTTCATAATGTTGGAAGAAATTCTAACTTCTGACAATTATTGGCGAAGATACATCCGTTTGAATTTGGAAACAGAAACTTAAAACGTCAATTTCTCGAAATGACTTCGAGACTACATATTTTCAGCTTTTGATGCAGAGTCAAAATATATAAAAAGGGCTTCATAATGTTGAAAGAAATTCTAACTTCTGACAATTATTGGCGAAGATACATCCGTTTGAATTTGGGAAAATAAACTTAAAACGCCAGTATCTCGAAATGACTTCGAGACTACATATTTTCAGGTTTTGATGCAGAATCAAAATATATAAGAAGGGGTTCATAATGTTGCAAGAAATTCTAACTTCTGACAATTATTGGCGAAGATACATCCGTTTGAATTTGGAAACACAAACTAAAAACGTCAATTTCTCGAAATGACTTCGAGACTACATATTTTCAGCTTTTGAAGCAGAGTCAAAATATATAAAAAGGGCTTCATAATGTTGAAAGAAATTCTAACTTCTGACAATTATTGGCGAAGATACATCCGTTTGAATTTGGAAACAGAAACTTAAAACGTCAATTTCTCGAAATGACTTCGAGACTACATATTTTCAGCTTTTGATGCAGAATCTAAATATATAAAAAGGACTTCATAATGTTGAAAGAAATTCTGACTTCTGACAATTATTGGCGAAGATACATCCGTTTGAATTTGGAACCCGAAACTTAAAACGTCAATTTCTCGAAATGACTTCGCGACTACATATTTTCAGCTTTTGATGCATAGTCAAAATATATAAAAAGGGCTTCATAATGTTGAAAGAAATTCTAACTTCTGACAATTATTGGCGAAGATACATCCGCTTGAATTTGGAAACAGAAACTTAAAACGTCAATTTCTCGAAATGACTTCGAGACTACATATTTTCAGCTTTTGATGCAGAATCAAAATATATAAAAAGGGCTTCATAATGTTGAAAGAAATTCTAACTTCTGACAATTATTGGCGAAGATACATCCGTTTGAATTTGGAAACAGAAACTTAAAACGTCAATTTCTCGAAATGACTTCGCGACTACATATTTTCAGCTTTTGATGCAGAGTCAAAATATATAAAAAGGGCTTCATAATGTTGAAAGAAATTCTGACTTCTGACAATTATTGGCGAAGATACATCCGTTTGAATTTGGAAACAGAAACTTAAAACGTCAATTTCTCGAAATGACTTCGAGACTACATATTTTCAGCTTTTGATGCAGAATCAAAATATATAAAAAGTGGTTCATAATGTTGGAAGAAATTCTAACTTCTGACAATTATTGGCGAAGATACATCCGTTTGAATTTGGAAACAGAGACTTTAAACGTCAATTTCTCGAAATGACTTCGAGACTACATATTTTCAGCTTTTGATGCAGAATCAAAATATATAAAAAGGGCTTCATAATGTTGAAAGAAATTCTAACTTCTGACAATTATTGGCGAAGATACATCCGTTTGAATTTGGAAACAGAAACTTAAAACGTCAATTTCTCGAAATGACTTCGCGACTACATATTTTCAGCTTTTGATGCAGAGTCAAAATATACAAAAAGGGCTTCATAATGTTGAAAGAAATTCTAACTTCTGACAATTATTGGCGAAGATACATCCGTTTGAATTTGGAAACAGAAACTTAAAACGTCAATTTCTCGAAATGACTTCGAGACTACATATTTTCAGCTTTTGATGCAGAATCAAAATATATAAAAAGGACTTCATAATGTTGAAAGAAATTCTAACTTCTGACAATTATTGGCGAAGATACATCCGTTTGAATTTGGAAACAGAAACTTAAAACGTCAATTTCGCGAATTGACTTCGAGACTACATATTTTCAGCTTTTGAAGCAGAGTCAAAATATATAAAAAGAGCTTCATAATGTTGAAAGAAATTCTAACTACTGACAATTATTGGCGAAGATACATCCGTTTGAATTTGGAAACAGAAACTTAAAACGTCAATTTCTCGAAATGACTTCGAGACTACATATTTTCAGCTTTTGATGCATAGTCAAAATATATAAAAAGGGCTTCATAATGTTGAAAGAAATTCTAACTTCTGACAATTATTGGCGAAGATACATCCGTTTGAATTTGGAAACAGAAACTTAAAACGTCAATTTCTCGAAATGACTTCGCGACTACATATTTTTAGCTTTTGATGCAGAGTCAAAATATATAAAAAGGGCTTCATAATGTTGAAAGAAATTCTGACTTCTGACAATTATTGGCGAAGATACATCCGTTTGAATTTGGGAAAATAAACTTAAAACGCCAATATCTCGAAATGACTTCGAGACTACATATTTTCAGCTTTTGATGCAGAATCAAAATATATAAAAAGGGCTTCATAATGTTGCAAGAAATTCTAACTTCTGACAATTATTGGCGAAGATACATCCGTTTGAATTTGGAAACAGAAACTTAAAACGTCAATTTCTCGAAATGACTTCGAGACTACATATTTTCAGCTTTTGAAGCAGAGTCAAAATATATAAAAAGGGCTTCATAATGTTGAAAGAAATTCTAACTTCTGACAATTATTGGCGAAGATACATCCGTTTGAATTTGGAAACAGAAACTTAAAACGTCAATTTCTCGAAATGACTTCGAGACTACATATTTTCAGCTTTTGATGCAGAGTCAAAATATATAAAAAGGACTTCATAATGTTGAAAGAAATTCTAACTTCTGACAATTATTGGCGAAGATACATCCGTTTGAATTTGGAAACCGAAACTTAAAACGTCAATTTCTCGAAATGACTTCGCGACTACATATTTTCAGCTTTTGATGCAGAGTCAAAATATATAAAAAGGGCTTCATAATGTTGAAAGAAATTCTGACTTCTGACAATTATTGGCGAAGATACATCCGCTTGAATTTGGAAACAGAAACTTAAAACGTCAATTTCTCGAAATGACTTCGAGACTACATATTTTCAGCTTTTGATGCAGAATCAAAATATATAAAAGGGCTTCATAATGTTGAAAGAAATTCTAACTTCTGACAATTATTGGCGAAGATACATCCATTTGAATTTGGAAACAGAAACTTAAAACGTCAATTTCTCGAAATGACTTCGAGACTACATATTTTCAGCTTTTGATGCAGAATCAAAATATATAAAAAGTGGTTCATAATGTTGGAAGAAATTCTAACTTCTGACAATTATTGGCGAAGATACATCCGTTTGAATTTGGAAACAGAGACTTAAAACGTCAATTTCTCGAAATGACTTCGAGACTACATATTTTCAGCTTTTGATGCAGAATCAAAATATACAAAAAAGGCTTCATAATGTTGAAAGAAATTCTAACTTCTGACAATTATTGGCGAAGATACATCCGTTTGAATTTGGAAACAGAAACTTAAAACGTCAATTTCTCGAAATGACTTCGAGACTACATATTTTCAGCTTTTGATGCAGAATCAAAATATATAAAAAGGACTTCATAATGTTGAAAGAAATTCTGACTTCTGACAATTATTGGCGAAGATACATACGTTTGAATTTGGAAACCGAAACTTAAAACGTCAATTTCTCGAAATGACTTCGCGACTACATATTTTCAGCTTTTGATGCAGAGTCAAAATATATAAAAAGGGCTTCATAATGTTGAAAGAAATTCTAACTTCTGGCAATTATTGGCGAAGATACATCCGTTTGAATTTGGAAACAGAAACTTAAAACGTCAATTTCTCGAAATGACTTCGAGACTACATATTTTCAGCTTTTGATGCAGAATCAAAATATATAAAAGGGCTTCATAATGTTGAAAGAAATTCTAACTTCTGACAATTATTGGCGAAGATACATCCGTTTGAATTTGGAAACAGAAACTTAAAACGTCAATTTCTCGAAATGACTTCGCGACTACATATTTTCAGCTTTTGATGCAGAGTCAAAATATATAAAAAGGGCTTCATAATGTTGAAAGAAATTCTGACTTCTGACAATTATTGGCGAAGATACATCCGTTTGAATTTGGAAACAGAAACTTAAAACGTCAATTTCTCGAAATGACTTCGAGACTACATATTTTCAGCTTTTGATGCAGAATCAAAATATATAAAAAGTGGTTCATAATGTTGGAAGAAATTCTAACTTCTGACAATTATTGGCGAAGATACATCCGTTTGAATTTGGAAACAGAGACTTAAAACGTCGATTTCTCGAAATGACTTCGAGAGTACATATTTTCAGCTTTTGATGCAGAATCAAAATATATAAAAAGGGCTTCATAATGTTGAAAGAAATTCTAACTGCTGACAATTATTGGCGAAGATACATCCGTTTGAATTTGGAAACCGAAACTTAAAACGTCAATTTCTCGAAATGACTTCGAGACTACATATTTTCAGCTTTTGATGCAGAATCAAAATATAAAAAAGGGCTTCATAATGTTACAAGAAATTCTAACTTCTGACAATTATTGGCGAAGATACATCCGTTTGAATTTGGAAACAGAAACTTAAAACGTCAATTTCTCCAAATGACTTCGAGACTACATATTTTCAGCTTTTGATGCAGAGTCAAAATATATAAAAAGGGCTTCATAATGTTGCAAGAAATTCTAACTTCTGACAATTATTGGCGAAGATACATCCGTTTGAATTTGGAAACAGAAACTTAAAACGTCAATTTCTCGAAATGACTTTGAGACTACATATTTTCAGCTTTTGATGCAGAGTCAAAATATATAAAAAGAGCTTCATAATGTTGAAAGAAATTCTAACTTCTGACAATTATTGGCGAAGATACATCCGTTTGAATTTGGAAACCGAAACTTAAAACGTCAATTTCGCGAAATGACTTCGAGACTACATATTTTCAGCTTTTGATGCAGAGTCAAAATATATAAAAAGGGCTTCATAATGTTGAAAGAAATTCTGACTTCTGACAATTATTGGCGAAGATACATCCGTTTGAATTTGGGAAAATAAACTTAAAACGCCAATATCTCGAAATGACTTCGAGACTACATATTTTCAGCTTTTGATGCAGAGTCAAAATATATAAAAAGTGGTTCATAATGTTGCAAGAAATTCTAACTTCTGACAATTATTGGCGAAGATACATCCGTTTGAATTTGGAAACAGAAACTTAAAACGTCAATTTCTCGAAATGACTTCGAGACTACATATTTTCAGCTTTTGAAGCAGAGTCAAAATATATAAAAGGGCTTCATAATGTTGAAAGAAATTCTAACTTCTGACAATTATTGGCGAAGATACATCCGTTTGAATTTGGAAACAGAAACTTAAAACGTCAATTTCTCGAAATGACTTCGAGACTACATATTTTCAGCTTTTGATGCAGAAACTTCATAATGTTGAAAGAAATTCTGACTTCTGACAATTATTGGCGAAGATACATCCGTTTGAATTTGGAACCCGAAACTTAAAACGTCAATTTCTCGAAATGACTTCGCGACTACATATTTTCAGCTTTTGATGCATAGTCAAAATATATAAAAAGGGCTTCATAATGTTGAAAGAAATTCTAACTTCTGGCAATTATTGGCGAAGATACATCCGTTTGAATTTGGAAACAGAAACTTAAAACGTCAATTTCTCGAAATGACTTCGAGACTACATATTTTCAGCTTTTGATGCAGAATCAAAATATATAAAAAGGGCTTCATAATGTTGAAAGAAATTCTAACTTCTGACAATTATTGGCGAAGATACATCCGTTTGAATTTGGAAACAGAAACTTAAAACGTCAATTTCTCGAAATGACTTCGCGACTACATATTTTCAGCTTTTGATGCAGAGTCAAAATATATAAAAAGGGCTTCATAATGTTAATAAATTCTGACTTCTGACAATTATTGGCGAAGATACATCCGTTTGAATTTGGAAACAGAAACTTAAAACGTCAATTTCTCGAAATGACTTCGAGACTACATATTTTCAGCTTTTGATGCAGAATCAAAATATATAAAAAGGGGTTCATAATGTTGGAAGAAATTCTAACTTCTGACAATTATTGGCGAAGATACATCCGTTTGAATTTGGAAACAGAGACTTTAAACGTCAATTTCTCGAAATGACTTCGAGACTACATATTTTCAGCTTTTGATGCAGAATCAAAATATATAAAAAGGGCTTCATAATGTTGAAAGAAATTCTAACTTCTGACAATTATTGGCGAAGATACATCCGTTTGAATTTGGAAACAGAAACTTAAAACGTCAATTTCTCGAAATGACTTCGAGACTACATATTTTCAGCTTTTGATGCAGAATCAAAATATATAAAAAGGGCTTCATAATGTTGAAAGAAATTTTAACTTCTGACAATTATTGGCGAAGATACATCCGTTTGAATTTGGAAACACAAACTTAAAACGTCAATTTCTCGAAATGACTTCGCGACTACATATTTTCAGCTTTTGATGCATAGTCAAAATATATAAAAAGGGCTTCATAATGTTGAAAGAAATTCTAACTTCTGACAATTATTGGCGAAGATACATCCGTTTGAATTTGGAAACAGAAACTTAAAACGTCAATTTCTCGAAATGACTTCGAGACTACATATTTTCAGCTTTTGATGCAGAGTCAAAATATATAAAAAGGGCTTCATAATGTTGAAAGAAATTCTGACTTCTGACAATTATTGGCGAAGATACATCCGTTTGAATTTGGAAAAATAAACTTAAACGCCAGTATCTCGAAATGACTTCGGGACTACATTTTTTCAGCTTTTGATGCAGAATCAAAATATATAAAAAGGGCTTCATAATGTTGAAAGAAATTCTAACTTCTGACAATTATTGGCGAAGATACATCCGTTTGAATTTGGAAACAGAAACTTAAAACGTCAATTTCTCGAAATGACTTCGAGACTACATATTTTCAGCTTTTGATGCAGAATCAAAATATATAAAAAGGGCTTCATAATGTTGAAAGAAATTCTAACTTCTGACAATTATTGGCGAAGATACATCCGTTTGAATTTGGAAACCGAAACTTAAAACGTCAATTTCTCGAAATGACTTCGCGACTACATATTTTCAGCTTTTGATGCATAGTCAAAATATATAAAAAGGGCTTCATAATGTTGAAAGAAATTCTAACTTCTGGCAATTATTGGCGAAGATACATCCGTTTGAATTTGGAAACAGAAACTTAAAACGTCAATTTCTCGAAATGACTTCGCGACTACATATTTTCAGCTTTTGATGCAGAGTCAAAATATATAAAAAGGGCTTCATAATGTTGAAAGAAATTCTGACTTCTGACAATTATTGGCGAAGATACATCCGTTTGAATTTGGGAAAATAAACTTAAAACGCCAGTATCTCGAAATGACTTCGAGACTACATATTTTCAGCTTTTGAAGCAGAGTCAAAATATATAAAAAGGGCTTCATAATGTTGAAAGAAATTCTAACTTCTGACAATTATTGGCGAAGATACATCCGTTTGAATTTGGAAACACAAACTTAAAACGTCAATTTCGCGAAATGACTTCGAGACTACATATTTTCAGCTTTTGATGCAGAATCAAAATATATAAAAAGGGCTTCATAATGTTGAAAGAAATTCTAACTTCTGACAATTATTGGCGAAGATACATCCATTTGAATTTGGAAACAGAAACTTAAAACGTCAATTTCTCGAAATGACTTCGAGACTACATATTTTCAGCTTTTGATGCAGAATCAAAATATATAAAAAGGGGTTCATAATGTTGCAAGAAATTCTAACTTCTGACAATTATTGGCGAAGATACATCCGTTTGAATTTGGAAACACAAACTAAAAACGTCAATTTCTCGAAATGACTTCGAGACTACATATTTTCAGCTTTTGAAGCAGAGTCAAAATATATAAAAAGGGCTTCATAATGTTGAAAGAAATTCTAACTTCTGACAATTATTGGCGAAGATACATCCGTTTGAATTTGGAAACACAAACTTAAAACGTCAATTTCGCGAAATGACTTCGAGACTACATATTTTCAGCTTTTGATGCAGAATCAAAATATATAAAAAGGGCTTCATAATGTTGGAAGAAATTCTAACTTCTGACAATTATTGGCGAAGATACATCCGTTTGAATTTGGAAACAGAGACTTTAAACGTCAATTTCTCGAAATGACTTCGAGACTACATATTTTCAGCTTTTGATGCAGAATCAAAATATATAAAAAGGGCTTCATAATGTTGAAAGAAATTCTAACTTCTGACAATTATTGGCGAAGATACATCCGTTTGAATTTGGAAACAGAAACTTAAAACGTCAATTTCTCGAAATGACTTCGAGACTACATATTTTCAGCTTTTGATGCAGAATCAAAATATATAAAAAGGACTTCATAATGTTGAAAGAAATTCTAACTTCTGACAATTATTGGCGAAGATACATCCGTTTGAATTTGGAAACAGAAACTTAAAACGTCAATTTCTCGAAATGACTTCGCGACTACATATTTTCAGCTTTTGATGCATAGTCAAAATATATAAAAAGGGCTTCATAATGTTGAAAGAAATTCTAACTTCTGGCAATTATTGGCGAAGATACATCCGTTTGAATTTGGAAACAGAAACTTAAAACGTCAATTTCTCGAAATGACTTCGAGACTACATATTTTCAGCTTTTCATGCAGAATCAAAATATATAAAGAGGGCTTCATAATGTTGAAAAAAATTCTAACTTCTGACAATTATTGGCGAAGATACATCCGTTTGAATTTGGAAACAGAAACTTAAAACGTCAATTTCTCGAAATGACTTCGAGACTACATATTTTCAGCTTTTGATGCAGAGTCAAAATATATAAAAAGGGCTTCATAATGTTGAAAGAAATTCTAACTTCTGACAATTATTGGCGAAGACACATCCGTTTGAATTTGGAAACAGAAACTTAAAACGTCAATTTCTCGAAATGACTTCGCGACTACATATTTTCAGCTTTTGATGCAGAGTCAAAATATATAAAAAGGGTTTCATAATGTTGAAAGAAATTCTGACTTCTGACAATTATTGGCGAAGATACATCCGTTTGAATTTGGAAACAGAAACTTAAAACGTCAATTTCTCGAAATGACTTCGAGACTACATATTTTCAGCTTTTGATGCAGAATCAAAATATATAAAAAGGGGTTCATAATGTTGGAAGAAATTCTAACTTCTGACAATTAATGGCGAAGATACATCCGTTTGAATTTGGAAACAGAGACTTTAAACGTCAATTTCTCGAAATGACTTCGAGACTACATATTTTCAGCTTTTGATGCAGAGTCAAAATATATAAAAAGGGCTTCATAATGTTGAAAGAAATTCTAACTTCTGACAATTATTGGCGAAGATTCATCCGTTTGAATTTGGAAACACAAACTTAAACGTCAATTTCTCGAAATGACTTCGAGACTACATATTTTCAGCTTTTGATGCAGAGTCAAAATATATAAAAAGGGCTTCATAATGTTGAAAGAAATTCTAACTTCTGACAATTATTGGCGAAGATACATCCGTTTGAATTTGGAAACCGAAACTTAAAACGTCAATTTCGCGAAATGACTTCGAGACTACATATTTTCAGCTTTTGAAGCAGAGTCAAAATATATAAAAAGGGCTTCATAATGTTGAAAGAAATTCTAACTTCTGACAATTATTGGCGAAGATACATCCGTTTGAATTTGGAAACAGAAACTTAAAACGTCGATTTCTCGAAATGACTTCGAGACTACATATTTTCAGCTTTTGATGCATAGTCAAAATATATAAAAACGGGCTTCATAATGTTGAAAGAAATTCTAACTTCTGACAATTATTGGCGAAGACACATCCGTTTGAATTTGGAAACAGAAACTTAAAACGTCAATTTCTCGAAATGACTTCGAGACTACATATTTTCAGCTTTTGATGCAGAGTCAAAATATATAAAAAGGGCTTCATAATGTTGAAAGAAATTCGAACTTCTGACAATTATTGGCGAAGATACATCCGTTTGAATTTGGAAACAGAAACTTAAAACGTCAATTTCTCGAAATGACTTCGAGACTACATATTTTCAGCTTTTGATGCAGAATCAAAATATATAAAAAGGGCTTCATAATGTTGAAAGAAATTCTAACTTCTGACAATTATTGGCGAAGATACATCCGTTTGAATTTGGGAAAATAAACTTAAAACGCCAGTATCTCGAAATGACTTCGAGACTACATATTTTCAGCTTTTGATGCAGAATCAAAATATATAAAAAGGGGTTCATAATGTTGAAAGAAATTCTAACTTCTGACAATTATTGGCGAAGATACATCCGTTTGAATTTGGAAACACAAACTTAAAACGTCAATTTCTCGAAATGACTTCGAGACTACATATTTTCAGCTTTTGATGCAGAATCAAAATATATAAAAAGGGCTTCATAATGTTGAAAGAAATTCTAACTTCTGACAATTATTGGCGAAGATACATCCGTTTGAATTTGGAAACCGAAACTTAAAGCGTCAATTTCTCGAAATGACTTCGCGACTACATATTTTCAGCTTTTGATGCAGAGTCAAAATATATAAAAAGGGCTTCATAATGTTGAAAGAAATTCTAACTTCTGACAATTATTGGCGAAGATACATCCGTTTGAATTTGGAAACACAAACTAAAAACGTCAATTTCTCGAAATGACTTCGAGACTACATATTTTCAGCTTTTGATGCAGAGTCAAAATATATAAAAAGGGCTTCATAATGTTGAAAGAAATTCTAACTTCTGACAATTATTGCCGAAGATACATCCGTTTGAATTTGGAAACACAAACTTAAAACGTCAATTTCGCGAAATGACTTTGAGACTACATATTTTCAGCTTTTGATGCAGAGTCAAAATATATAAAAAGGGCTTCATAATGTTGAAAGAAATTCTAACTTCTGACAATTATTGGCGAAGATACATCCGTTTGAATTTGGAAACAGAAACTTAAAACGTCAATTTCTCGAAATGACTTCGAGACTACATATTTTCAGCTTTTGATGCAGAATCAAAATATATAAAAAGGGCTTCATAATATTGAAAGAAATTCTAACTGCTGACAATTATTGGCGAAGATACATCCATTTGAATTTGGAAACAGAAACTTAAAACGTCAATTTCTCGAAATGACTTCGAGACTACATATTTTCAGCTTTTGATGCAGAATCAAAATATATAAAAAGGGCTTCATAATGTTGAAAGAAATTCTAACTTCTGGCAATTATTGGCGAAGATACATCCGTTTGAATTTGGAAACAGAAACTTAAAACGTCAATTTCTCGAAATGACTTCGAGACTACATATTTTCATCTTTTGATGCAGAATCAAAATATATAAAAAGGGGTTCATAATGTTGGAAGAAATTCTAACTTCTAACAATTATTGGCGAAGATACATCCGTTTGAATTTGGAAACAGAGACTTTAAACGTCAATTTCTCGAAATGACTTCGAGACTACATATTTTCAGCTCTTGATGCAGGGTCAAAATATATAAAAAGGGCTTCATAATGTTGAAAGAAATTCTAACTTCTGACAATTATTGGCGAAGATACATCCGTTTGAATTTGGAAACAGAGACTTAAAACGTCAATTTCTCGAAATGACTTCGAGACTACATATTTTCAGCTTTTGATGCAGAATCAAAATATATAAAAAGGGCTTCATAATGTTGAAAGAAATTCTAGCTTCTGACAATTATTGGCGAAGATACATCCGTTTGAATTTGGAAACCGAAACTGAAAACGTCAATTTCTCGAAATGACTTCGCGACTACATATTTTCAGCTTTTGATGCATAGTCAAAATATATAAAAAGGGCTTCATAATGTTGAAAGAAATTCTAACTTCTGGCAATTATTGGCGAAGATACATCCGATAGAATTTGGAAACAGAAACTTAAAACGTAAATTTCTCGAAATGACTTCGAGACTACATATTTTCAGCTTTTGATGCAGAGTCAAAATATATAAAAAGGGCTTCATAATGTTGAAAGAAATTCTGACTTCTGACAATTATTGGCGAAGATACATCCGTTTGAATCTGGGAAAATAAACTTAAAACGCCAGTATCTCGAAATGACTTCGAGACTACATATTTTCAGCTTTTGATGCAGAGTCAAAATATATAAAAAGGGCTTCGTAATGTTGAAAGAAATTCTAACTTCTGACAATTATTGGCGAAGATACATCGGTTTGAATTTGGAAACCGAAACTTAAAACGTCAATTTCTCGAAATGTCTTCGCGACTACATATTTTCAGCTTTTGATGCAGAGTCAAAATATATAAAAAGGGCTTCATAATGTTGCAAGAAATTCTAACTTCTGACAATTATTGGCGAAGATACATCCGTTTGAATTTGGGAAAATAAACTTAAAACGCCAGTATCTCGAAATGACTTCGAGACTACATATTTTCAGCTTTTGAAGCAGAATCAAAATATATAAAAAGAGCTTCATAATGTTGAAAGAAATTCTAACTTCTGACAATTATTGGCGAAGATACATCCGTTTGAATTTGGAAACAGAAACTTAAAACGTCAATTTCTCGAAATGACTTCGAGACTACATATTTTCAGCTTTTGATGCAGAATCAAAATATATAAAGAGGGCTTCATAATGTTGAAAGAAATTCTAACTTCTGACAATTATTGGCGAAGATACATCCGTTTGAATTTGGAAACAGAAACTTAAAACGTCGATTTCTCGAAATGACTTCAAGACTACATATTTTCAGCTTTTGATGCCGAATCAAAATATATAAAAAGGGCTTCATAATGTTGAAAGAAATTCTAACTGCTGACAATTATTGGCGAAGATACATCCGTTTGAATTTGGAAACCGAAACTTAAAACGTCAATTTCTCGAAATGACTTTGCGACTACATATTTTCAGCTTTTGATGCAGAGTCAAAATATATAAAAAGGGCTTCATAATGTTGAAAGAAATTCTGACTTCTGACAATTATTGGCGAAGATACATCCGATTGAATTTGGAAACCGAAACTTAAAACGTCAATTTCTCGAAATGACGTCGCGACTACATATTTTCAGCTTTTGATGCAGAGTCAAAATATATAAAAAGGGCTTCATAATGTTGAAAGAAATTCTAACTTCTGACAATTATTGGCGAAGATACATCCGTTTGAATTTGGAAACAGAAACTTAAAACGTCGATTTCTCGAAATGACTTCAAGACTACATATTTTCAGCTTTTGATGCCGAATCAAAATATATAAAAAGGGCTTCATAATGTTGAAAGAAATTCTAACTGCTGACAATTATTGGCGAAGATACATCCGTTTGAATTTGGAAACCGAAACTTAAAACGTCAATTTCTCGAAATGACTTCGCGACTACATATTTTCAGCTTTTGATGCAGAGTCAAAATATATAAAAAGGGCTTCATAATGTTGAAAGAAATTCTGACTTCTGACAATTATTGGCGAAGATACATCCGATTGAATTTGGAAACCGAAACTTAAAACGTCAATTTCTCGAAATGACTTTGCGACTACATATTTTCAGCTTTTGATGCAGAGTCAAAATATATAAAAAGGGCTTCATAATGTTGAAAGAAATTCTAACTTCTGACAATTATTGGCGAAGATACATCCGTTTGAATTTGGAAACAGAAACTTAAGACGTCAATTTCTCGAAATGACTTCGCGACTACATATTTTCAGCTTTTGATGCAGAGTCAAAATATATAAAAAAGGCTTCATAATGTTGAAAGAAATTCTAACTTCTGACAATTATTGAAAGAAATTCTAACTTCTGACAATTATTGGCGAAGATACATCCGATTGAATTTGGAAACCGAAACTTAAAACGTCAATTTCTCGAAATGACTTCGCGACTACATATTTTCAGCTTTTGATGCAGAGTCAAAATATATAAAAAGGGCTTCATAATGTTGAAAGAAATTCTAACTTCTGACAATTATTGGCGAAGATACATCCGTTTGAATTTGGAAACAGAAACTTAAAACGTCAATTTCTCGAAATGACTTCGCGACTACATATTTTCAGCTTTTGATGCATAGTCAAAATATATAAAAAGGGCTTCATAATGTTGAAAGAAATTCTAACTTCTGACAATTATTGGCGAAGATACATCCGTTTGAATTTGGAAAAATAAACTTAAAACGCCAGTATCTCGAAATGACTTCGAGACTACATATTTTCAGCTTTTATGCAGAATTAAAATATATAAAAAGGGCTTCATAATGTTGAAAGAAATTCTAACTTCTGACAATTATTGGCGAAGATACATCCGTTTGAATTTGGAAACAGAAACTTAAAACGTCAATTTCTCGAAATGACTTCGAGACTACATATTTTCAGCTTTTGATGCAGGGTCAAAATATATAAAAAGGCTTCATAATGTTGAAAGAAATTCTAACTTCTGACAATTATTGGCGAAGATACATCCGTTTGAATTTGGAAACAGAAACTTAAAACGTCAATTTCTCGAAATGACTTCGAGACTACATATTTTCAGCTTTTGATGCAGAATCAAAATATATAAAGAGGGGTTCATAATGTTGCAAGAAATTCTAACTTCTGACAATTATTGGCGAAGATACATCCGTTTGAATTTGGAAACAGAAACTTAAAACGTCAATTTCTCGAAATGACTTCGAGACTACATATTTTCAGCTTTTGAAGCAGAGTCAAAATATATAAAAAGGGCTTCATAATGTTGAAAGAAATTCTAACTTCTGACAATTATTGGCGAAGATACATCCGTTTGAATTTGGAAACACAAACTTAAAACGTCAATTTCGCGAAATGACTTCGAGACTACATATTTTCAGCTTTTGATGCAGAATCAAAATATATAAAAAGGGCTTCATAATGTTGGAAGAAATTCTAACTTCTGACAATTATTGGCGAAGATACATCCGTTTGAATTTGGAAACAGAGACTTTAAACGTCAATTTCTCGAAATGACTTCGAGACTACATATTTTCAGCTTTTGATGCAGAATCAAAATATATAAAAAGGGCTTCATAATGTTGAAAGAAATTCTAACTTCTGACAATTATTGGCGAAGATACATCCGTTTGAATTTGGAAACAGAAACTTAAAACGTCAATTTCTCGAAATGACTTCGAGACTACATATTTTCAGCTTTTGATGCAGAATCAAAATATATAAAAAGGACTTCATAATGTTGAAAGAAATTCTAACTTCTGACAATTATTGGCGAAGATACATCCGTTTGAATTTGGAAACAGAAACTTAAAACGTCAATTTCTCGAAATGACTTCGCGACTACATATTTTCAGCTTTTGATGCATAGTCAAAATATATAAAAAGGGCTTCATAATGTTGAAAGAAATTCTAACTTCTGGCAATTATTGGCGAAGATACATCCGTTTGAATTTGGAAACAGAAACTTAAAACGTCAATTTCTCGAAATGACTTCGAGACTACATATTTTCAGCTTTTGATGCAGAATCAAAATATATAAAGAGGGCTTCATAATGTTGAAAAAATTCTAACTTCTGACAATTATTGGCGAAGATACATCCGTTTGAATTTGGAAACAGAAACTTAAAACGTCAATTTCTCGAAATGACTTCGAGACTACATATTTTCAGCTTTTGATGCAGAGTCAAAATATATAAAAAGGGCTTCATAATGTTGAAAGAAATTCTAACTTCTGACAATTATTGGCGAAGATACATCCGTTTGAATTTGGAAACCGAAACTTAAAACGTCAATTTCTCGAAATGACTTCGCGACTACATATTTTCAGCTTTTGATGCAGAGTCAAAATATATAAAAAGGGTTTCATAATGTTGAAAGAAATTCTGACTTCTGACAATTATTGGCGAAGATACATCCGTTTGAATTTGGAAACAGAAACTTAAAACGTCAATTTCTCGAAATGACTTCGAGACTACATATTTTCAGCTTTTGATGCAGAATCAAAATATATAAAAAGGGGTTCATAATGTTGGAAGAAATTCTAACTTCTGACAATTAATGGCGAAGATACATCCGTTTGAATTTGGAAACAGAGACTTTAAACGTCAATTTCTCGAAATGACTTCGAGACTACATATTTTCAGCTTTTGATGCAGAATCAAAATATATAAAAAGGGCTTCATAATGTTGAAAGAAATTCTAACTTCTGACAATTATTGGCGAAGATACATCCGTTTGAATTTGGAAACACAAACTAAAAGCGTCAATTTCTCGAAATGACTTCGAGACTACATATTTTCAGCTTTTGAAGCAGAGTCAAAATATATAAAAAGGGCTTCATAATGTTGAAAGAAATTTTAACTTCTGACAATTATTGGCGAAGATACATCCGTTTGAATTTGGAAACAGAAACTTAAAACGTCAATTTCGCGAAATGACTTCGAGACTACATATTTTCAGCTTTTGAAGCAGAGTCAAAATATATAAAAAGGGCTTCATAATGTTGAAAGAAATTCTAACTTCTGACAATTATTGGCGAAGATACATCCGTTTGAATTTGGAAACAGAAACTTAAAACGTCGATTTCTCGAAATGACTTCGAGACTACATATTTTCAGCTTTTGATGCATAGTCAAAATATATAAAAACGGGCTTCATAATGTTGAAAGAAATTCTAACTTCTGACAATTATTGGCGAAGACACATCCGTTTGAATTTGGAAACAGAAACTTAAAACGTCAATTTCTCGAAATGACTTCGCGACTACATATTTTCAGCTTTTGATGCAGAGTCAAAATATATAAAAAGGGCTTCATAATGTTGCAAGAAATTCTAACTTCTGACAATTATTGGCGAAGATACATCCGTTTGAATTTGGAAACAGAAACTTAAAGCGTCAATTTCTCGAAATGACTTCGAGACTACATATTTTCAGCTTTTGATGCAGAGTCAAAATATATAAAAAGGGCTTCATAATGTTGAAAGAAATTCTGACTTCTGACAATTATTGGCGAAGATACATCCGTTTGAATTTGGAAACACAAACTAAAAACGTCAATTTCTCGAAATGACTTCGAGACTACATATTTTCAGCTTTTCAAGCAGAGTCAAAATATATAAAAAGGGCTTCATAATGTTGAAAGAAATTCTAATTTCTGACAATTATTGGCGAAGATACATCCGTTTGAATTTGGAAACAGAAACTTAAAACGTCAATTTCTCGAAATGACTTCGAGACTACATATTTTCAGCTTTTGATGCAGAGTCAAAATATATAAAAAGGGCTTCATCATGTTGAAAGAAATTCTAACTTCTGACAATTATTGGCGAAGATACATCCGTTTGAATTTGGAAACAGAAACTTAAAACGTCAATTTCTCGAAATGACTTCGAGACTACATATTTTCAGCTTTTGATGCAGAATCAAAATATATAAAAAGGGCTTCATAATATTGAAAGAAATTCTAACTCCTGACAATTATTGGCGAAGATACATCCGGTTGAATTTGGAAACAGAAACTTAAAACGTCAATTTCTCGAAATGACTTCGAGACTACATATTTTCAGCTTTTGATGCAGAATCAAAATATATAAAAAGGGCTTCATAATGTTGAAAGAAATTCTAACTTCTGGCAATTATTGGCGAAGATACATCCGTTTGAATTTGGAAACAGAAACTTAAAACGTCAATTTCTCGAAATGACTTCGAGACTACATATTTTCATCTTTTGATGCAGAATCAAAATATATAAAAAGGGGTTCATAATGTTGGAAGAAATTCTAACTTCTAACAATTATTGGCGAAGATACATCCGTTTGAATTTGGAAACAGAGACTTTAAACGTCAATTTCTCGAAATGACTTCGAGACTACATATTTTCAGCTCTTGATGCAGGGTCAAAATATATAAAAAGGGCTTCATAATGTTGAAAGAAATTCAAACTTCTGACAATTATTGGCGAAGATACATCCGTTTGAATTTGGAAACAGAAACTTAAAACGTCAATTTCTCGAAATGACTTCGAGACTACATATTTTCAGCTTTTGATGCAGAATCAAAATATATAAAAAGGGCTTCATAATGTTGAAAGAAATTCTAGCTTCTGACAATTATTGGCGAAGATACATCCGTTTGAATTTGGAAACAGAAACTTAAAACGTCAATTTCTCGAAATGACTTCGCGACTTCATATTTTCAGCTTTTGATGCATAGTCAAAATATATAAAAAGGGCTTCATAATGTTGAAAGAAATTCTAACTTCTGGCAATTATTGGCGAAGATACATCCGATAGAATTTGGAAACAGAAACTTAAAACGTCAATTTCTCGAAATGACTTCGGGACTACATATTTTCAGCTTTTGATGCAGAGTCCAAATATATAAAAAGGGCTTCATAATGTTGAAAGAAATTCTGACTTCTGACAATTATTGGCGAAGATACATCCGTTTGAATCTGGGAAAATAAACTTAAAACGCCAGTATCTCGAAATGACTTCGAGACTACATATTTTCAGCTTTTGATGCAGAGTCAAAATATATAAAAAGGGCTTCATAATGTTGAAAGAAATTCTAACTTCTGACAATTATTGGCGAAGATACATCCGTTTGAATTTGGAAACAGAAACTTAAAACGTCAATTTCTCGAAATGACTTCGCGACTACATATTTTCAGCTTTTGATGCAGAGTCAAAATATATAAAAAGGGCTTCATAATGTTGCAAGAAATTCTAACTTCTGACAATTATTGGCGAAGATACATCCGTTTGAATTTGGGAAAATAAACTTAAAACGCCAGTATCTCGAAATGACTTCGAGACTACATATTTTCAGCTTTTGATGCAGAATCAAAATATATAAAAAGGGGTTCATAATGTTGAAAGAAATTCTAACTTCTGACAATTATTGGCGAAGATACATCCGTTTGAATTTGGAAACACAAACTTAAAACGTCAATTTCGCGAAATGACTTCGAGACTACATATTTTCAGCTTTTGAAGCAGAGTCAAAATATATAAAAAGGGCTTCATAATGTTGAAAGAAATTCTAACTTCTGACAATTATTGGCGAAGATACATCCGTTTGAATTTGGAAACAGAAACTTAAAACGTCAATTTCTCGAAATGACTTCGAGACTACATATTTTCAGCTTTTGATGCAGAATCAAAATATATAAAAAGGGCTTCATAATGTTGAAAGAAATTCTAACTTCTGACAATTATTGGCGAAGATACATCCGTTTGAATTTGGAAACACAAACTTAAAACGTCAATTTCGCGAAATGACTTCGAGACTACATATTTTCAGCTTTTGAAGCAGAGTCAAAATATATAAAAAGGGCTTCATAATGTTGAAAGAAATTCTAACTTCTGACAATTATTGGCGAAGATACATCCGTTTGAATTTGGAAACAGAAACTTAAAACGTCAATTTCTCGAAATGACTTCGAGACTACATATTTTCAGCTTTTGATGCAGAATCAAAATATATAAAGAGGGCTTCATAATGTTGAAAGAAATTCTAACTTCTGACAATTATTGGCGAAGATACATCCGTTTGAATTTGGAAACAGAAACTTAAAACGTCAATTTCTCGAAATGACTTCGAGACTACATATTTTCAGCTTTTGATGCAGAATCAAAATATATAAAGAGGGCTTCATAATGTTGAAAGAAATTCTAACTTCTGACAATTATTGGCGAAGATACATCCGTTTGAATTTGGAAACCGAAACTTAAAACGTCAATTTCTCGAAATGACTTTGCGACTACATATTTTCAGCTTTTGATGCAGAGTCAAAATATATAAAAAGGGCTTCATAATGTTGAAAGAAATTCTGACTTCTGACAATTATTGGCGAAGATACATCCGATTGAATTTGGAAACCGAAACTTAAAACGTCAATTTCTCGAAATGACGTCGCGACTACATATTTTCAGCTTTTGATGCATAGTCAAAATATATAAAAAGGGCTTCATAATGTTAAAAGAAATTCTAACTTCTGACAATTATTGGCGAAGATACATCCGTTTGAATTTGGAAACAGAAACTTAAAACGTCGATTTCTCGAAATGACTTCAAGACTACATATTTTCAGCTTTTGATGCCGAATCAAAATATATAAAAAGGGCTTCATAATGTTGAAAGAAATTCTAACTGCTGACAATTATTGGCGAAGATACATCCGTTTGAATTTGGAAACCGAAACTTAAAACGTCAATTTCTCGAAATGACTTCGCGACTACATATTTTCAGCTTTTGATGCAGAGTCAAAATATATAAAAAGGGCTTCATAATGTTGAAAGAAATTCTGACTTCTGACAATTATTGGCGAAGATACATCCGATTGAATTTGGAAACCGAAACTTAAAACGTCAATTTCTCGAAATGACGTCGCGACTACATATTTTCAGCTTTTGATGCAGAGTCAAAATATATAAAAAGGGCTTCATAATGTTGAAAGAAATTCTAACTTCTGACAATTATTGGCGAAGATACATCCGTTTGAATTTGGAAACAGAAACTTAAGACGTCAATTTCTCGAAATGACTTCGCGACTACATATTTTCAGCTTTTGATGCAGAGTCAAAATATATAAAAAGGGCTTCATAATGTTGAAAGAAATTCTAACTTCTGACAATTATTGAAAGAAATTCTAACTTCTGACAATTATTGGCGAAGATACATCCGATTGAATTTGGAAACCGAAACTTAAAACGTCAATTTCTCGAAATGACTTCGCGACTACATATTTTCAGCTTTTGATGCATAGTCAAAATATATAAAAAGGGCTTCATAATGTTGAAAGAAATTCTAACTTCTGACAATTATTGGCGAAGATACATCCGTTTGAATTTGGAAACAGAAACTTTGAACGTCAATTTCTCGAAGTGACTTCGAGACTACATATTTCTCAGCTTTTGATGCATAGTCAAAATATATAAAAAGGGCTTCATAGTGTTGAAAGAAATTCTGACTTCTGACTATTATTGGCGAAGATACATCCGTTTGAATATGGAAAAAATAAACTTAAAACGCCAGTATCTCGAAATGACTTCGAGACTACATATTTTCAGCTTTTGATGCAGAATCAAAATATATAAAACAGCGGTTCATAATGTTGAAAGAAATTCTAACTTCTGACAATTATTGGCGAAGATACATCCGTTTGAATTTGGAAACACAAACTTAAAACGTCAATTTCGCGAAATGACTTCGAGACTACATATTTTCAGCTTTT
Organism: Drosophila grimshawi; assembly: GCF_018153295.1. Lineage (NCBI taxonomy): Eukaryota > Metazoa > Arthropoda > Insecta > Diptera > Drosophilidae > Drosophila > Drosophila grimshawi. The sequence continues at coordinate 61,968 of NW_025062919.1, forward strand.
GAAGCAGAGTCAAAATATATAAAAAGGCTTCATAATGTTGAAAGAAATTCTAACTTCTGACAATTTTTGGCGAAGATACATCCGTTTGAAGTTGGAAACAGAAACTTAAAACGTCGATTTCTCGAAATGACTTCGAGACTACATATTTTCAGCTTTTGATGCAGAATCAAAATATATAAAGAGGGCTTCAAATGTTGAAAGAAATTCTAACTTCTGACAATTATTGGCGAAGATACATCCGTTTGAATTTGGAAACAGAAACTTAAAACGTCGATTTCTCGAAATGACTTCAAGACTACATATTTTCAGCTTTTGATGCCGAATCAAAATATATAAAAAGGGCTTCATAATGTTGAAAGAAATTCTAACTGCTGACAATTATTGGCGAAGATACATCCGTTTGAATTTGGAAACCGAAACTTAAAACGTCAATTTCTCGAAATGACTTTGCGACTACATATTTTCAGCTTTTGATGCAGAGTCAAAATATATAAAAAGGGCTTCATAATGTTGAAAGAAATTCTGACTTCTGACAATTATTGGCGAAGATACATCCGTTTGAATTTGGAAACCGAAACTTAAAACGTCAATTTCTCGAAATGACTTTGCGACTACATATTTTCAGCTTTTGATGCAGAGTCAAAATATATAAAAAGGGCTTCATAATGTTGAAAGAAATTCTGACTTCTGACAATTATTGGCGAAGATACATCCGTTTGAATTTGGAAACCGAAACTTAAAACGTCAATTTCTCGAAATGACGTCGCGACTACATATTTTCAGCTTTTGATGCAGAATCAAAATATATAAAAAGGGCTTCATAATGTTGAAAGAAATTCTAACTTCTGACAATTATTGGCGAAGATACATCCGTTTGAATTTGGAAACAGAAACTTAAGACGTCAATTTCTCGAAATGACTTCGAGACTACATATTTTCAGCTTTTGATGCAGAATCAAAATATATAAAAAGGGCTTCATAATGTTGAAAGAAATTCTAACTTCTGACAATTATTGGCGAAGATACATCCGTTTGAATTTGGAAACAGAAACTTAAAACGTCAATTTCTCGAAATGACTTCGAGACTACATATTTTCAGCTTTTGATGCAGAATCAAAATATATAAAAAGGGCTTCATAATGTTGAAAGAATTTCTAACTTCTGAGAATTATTGGCGAAGATACATCCGTTTGAATTTGGAAACAGAAACTTAAAACGTCAATTTCTCGAAATGACTTCGAGACTACATATTTTCAGCTTTTGATGCAGAGTCAAAATATATAAAAAGGGCTTCATAATGTTGAAAGAAATTCTAACTTCTGACAATTATTGAAAGAAATTCTAACTTCTGACAATTATTGGCGAAGATACATCCGTTTGAATTTGGAAACAGAAACTTAAAACGTCAATTTCGCGAAATGGCTTCGAGACTACATATTTTCAGCTTTTGATGCATAGTCAAAATATATAAAAAGGGCTTCATAATGTTGAAAGAAATTCTAACTTCTGACAATTATTGGCGAAGATACATCCATTTGAATTTGGAAACAGAAACTTAAAACGTCAATTTCTCGAAATGACTTCGAGACTACAAATTTTCAGCTTTTGATGCAGAATCAAAATATATAAAAAGGGCTTCATAATGTTGAAAGAAATTCTAACTTCTGACAATTATTGGCGAAGATACATCCGTTTGAATTTGGAAACAGAAACTTTAAACGTCAATTTCTCGAAATGACTTCGAGACTACATATTTTCAGCTTTTGATGCAGAATCAAAATATATAAAAAGGGCTTCATAATGTTGAAAGAAATTCTAACTGCTGACAATTATTGGCGAAGATACATCCGTTTGAATTTGGAAACCGAAACTTAAAACGTCAATTTCTCGAAATGACTTCGAGACTACATATTTTCAGCTTTTGATGCAGAGTCAAAATATATAAAAAGGGCTTCATAATGTTGAAAGAAATTCTGACTTCTGCCAATTATTGGCGAAGATACATCCGTTTGAATTTGGAAACCGAAACTGAAAATGTCAATTTCTCGAAATGACTTCGCGACTACATATTTTCAGCTTTTGATGCAGAGTCAAAATATATAAAAAGGGCTTCATAATGTTGAAAGAAATTCTAACTTCTGACAATTATTGGCGAAGATACATCCATTTGAATTTGGAAACAGAAACTTAAAACGTCGATTTCTCGAAATGACTTCAAGACTACATATTTTCAGCTTTTGATGCAGAATCAAAATATATAAAAAGGGCTTCATAATGTTGAAAGAAATTCTGACTTCTGACAATTATTGGCGAAGATACATCCGTTTGAATTTGGAAACAGAAACTTAAAACGTCGATTTCTCGAAATGACTTCAAGACTACATATTTTCAGCTTTTGATGCCGAATCAAAATATATAAAAAGGGCTTCATAATGTTGAAAGAAATTCTAACTGCTGACAATTATTGGCGAAGATACATCCGTTTGAATTTGGAAACAGAAACTTAAGACGTCAATTTCTCGAAATGACTTCGAGACTACATATTTTCAGCTTTTGATGCAGAATCAAAATATATAAAAAGGGCTTCATAATGTTGAAAGAAATTCTAACTTCTGACAATTATTGGCGAAGATACATCCGTTTGAATTTGGAAACAGAAACTTAAAACGTCGATTTCTCGAAATGACTTCGAGACTACATATTTTCAGCTTTTGATGCAGAGTCAAAATATATAAAAAGGGCTTCATAATGTTGAAAGAAATTCTAACTTCTGACAATTATTGGCGAAGATACATCCGTTTGAATTTGGAAACAGAAACTTAAAACGTCGATTTCTCGAAATGACTTCAAGACTACATATTTTCAGCTTTTGATGCAGAATCAAAATATATAAAAAGGGCTTCATAATGTTGAAAGAAATTCTAACTGCTGACAATTATTGGCGAAGATACATCCGTTTGAATTTGGAAACAGAAACTTAAGACGTCAATTTCTCGAAATGACTTCGAGACTACATATTTTCAGCTTTTGATGCAGAATCAAAATATATAAAAAGGGCTTCATAATGTTGAAAGAAATGCTAACTGCTGACAATTATTGGCGAAGATACATCCGTTTGAATTTGGAAACCGAAACTTAAAACGTCAATTTCTCGAAATGACTTCGCGACTACATATTTTCAGCTTTTGATGCTTAGTCAAAATATATAAAAAGGGCTTCATAATGTTGAAAGAAATTCTAACTTCTGACAATTATTGAAAGAAATTCTAACTTCTGACAATTATTGGCGAAGATACATCCGTTTGAATTTGGAAACAGAAACTTAAAACGTCAATTTCTCGAAATGGCTTCGAGACTACATATTTTCAGCTTTTGATGCATAGTCAAAATATATAAAAAGGGCTTCATAATGTTGAAAGAAATTCTAACTTTTGACAATTATTGGCGAAGATACATCCGTTTGAATTTGGAAACAGAAACTTAAAACGTCAATTTCTCGAAATGACTTCGAGACTTCATATTTTCAGCTTTTGATGCATAGTCAAAATATATAAAAAGGGCTTCATAATGTTGAAAGAAATTCTAACTTCTGACAATTATTGGTGAAGATACATCCGTTTGAATTTGGAAACAGAAACTTTAAACGTCAATTTCTCGAAATGACTTCGAGACTACATATTTTCAGCTTTTGATGCAGAATCAAAATATATAAAAAGGGCTTCATAATGTTGAAAGAAATTCTAACTTCTGACAATTATTGGCGAAGATACATCCGTTTGAATTTGGAAACAGAAACTTAAAACGTCAATTTCTCGAAATGACTTCGAGACTACATATTTTCAGCTTTTGATGCAGAGTCAAAATATATAAAAAGGGCTTCATAATGTTGAAAGATATTCTAACTTCTGACAATTATTGGCGAAGATACATCCGTTTGAATTTGGAAACAGAAACTTAAAACGTCAATTTCTCGAAATGACTTCGCGACTACATATTTTCAGCTTTTGATGCAGAGTCAAAATATATAAAAAGGGCTTCATAATGTTGAAAGAAATTCTAACTTCTGACAATTATTGAAAGAAATTCTAACTTCTGACAATTATTGGCGAAGATACATCCGTTTGAATTTGGAAACAGAAACTTAAAACGTCAATTTCGCGAAATGGCTTCGAGACTACATATTTTCAGCTTTTGATGCATAGTCAAAATATATAAAAAGGGCTTCATAATGTTGAAAGAAATTCTAACTTTTGACAATTATTGGCGAAGATACATCCGTTTGAATTTGGAAACAGAAACTTAAAACGTCAATTTCTCGAAATGACTTCGAGACTTCATATTTTCAGCTTTTGATGCATAGTCAAAATATATAAAAAGGGCTTCATAATGTTGAAAGAAATTCTAACTTCTGACAATTATTGGCGAAGATACATCCGTTTGAATTTGGAAACAGAAACTTTAAACGTCAATTTCTCGAAATGACTTCGAGACTACATATTTTCAGCTTTTGATGCAGAATCAAAATATATAAAAAGGGCTTCATAATGTTGAAAGAAATTCTAACTGCTGACAATTATTGGCGAAGATACATCCGTTTGAATTTGGAAACCGAAACTTAAAACGTCAATTTCTCGAAATGACTTCGCGACTACATATTTTCATCTTTTGATGGAGAGTCAAAATATATAAAAAGGGATTCATAATGTTGAAAGAAATTCTGACTTCTGCCAATTATTGGCGAAGATACATCCGTTTGAATTTGGAAACCGAAACTTAAAACGTCAATTTCTCGAAATGACTTCGCGACTACATATTTTCAGCTTTTGATGCAGAGTCAAAATATATAAAAAGGGCTTCATAATGTTGAAAGAAATTCTAACTTCTGACAATTATTGGCGAAGATACATCCGTTTGAATTTGGAAACAGAAACTTAAAACGTCGATTTCTCGAAATGACTTCGAGACTACATATTTTCAGCTTTTGATGCCGAATCAAAATATATAAAAAGGGCTTCATAATGTTGAAAGAAATTCTGACTTCTGACAATTATTGGCGAAGATACATCCGTTTGAATTTGGAAACCGAAACTTAAAACGTCAATTTCTCGAAATGACGTCGCGACTACATATTTTCAGCTTTTGATGCAGAGTCAAAATATATAAAAAGGGCTTCATAATGTTGAAAGAAATTCTAACTTCTGACAATTATTTGCGAAGATACATCCGTTTGAATTTGGAAACAGAAACTTAAAACGTCGATTTCTCGAAATGACTTCAAGACTACATATTTTCAGCTTTTGATGCCGAATCAAAATATATAAAAAGGGCTTCATAATGTTGAAAGAAATTCTAACTTCTGACAATTATTGGCGAAGATACATCCGTTTGAATTTGGAAACAGAAACTTAAGACGTCAATTTCTCGAAATGACTTCGAGACTACATATTTTCAGCTTTTGATGCAGAATCAAAATATATAAAAAGGGCTTCATAATGTTGAAAGAAATTCTAACTGCTGACAATTATTGGCGAAGATACATCCGTTTGAATTTGGAAACCGAAACTTAAAACGTCAATTTCTCGAAATGACTTCGAGACTACATATTTTCAGCTTTTGATGCATAGTCAAAATATATAAAAAGGGCTTCATAATGTTGAAAGAAATTCTAACTTCTGACAATTATTGAAAGAAATTCTAACTTCTGACAATTATTGGCGAAGATACATCCGTTTGAATTTGGAAACAGAAACTTAAAACGTCAATTTCTCGAAATGGCTTCGAGACTACATATTTTCAGCTTTTGATGCAGAGTCAAAATATATAAAAAGGGCTTCATAATGTTGAAAGAAATTCTAACTTTTGACAATTATTGGCGAAGATACATCCGTTTGAATTTGGAAACAGAAACTTAAAACGTCAATTTCTCGAAATGACTTCGAGACTTCATATTTTCAGCTTTTGATGCATAGTCAAAATATATAAAAAGGGCTTCATAATGTTGAAAGAAATTCTAACTTCTGACAATTATTGGCGAAGATACATCCGTTTGAATTTGGAAACCGAAACTTAAAACGTCAATTTCTCGAAATGACTTCGAGACTACATATTTTCAGCTTTTGATGCATAGTCAAAATATATAAAAAGGGCTTCATAATGTTGAAAGAAATTCTAACTTCTGACAATTATTGAAAGAAATTCTAACTTCTGACAATTATTGGCGAAGATACATCCGTTTGAATTTGGAAACAGAAACTTAAAACGTCAATTTCTCGAAATGGCTTCGAGACTACATATTTTCAGCTTTTGATGCATAGTCAAAATATATAAAAAGGGCTTCATAATGTTGAAAGAAATTCTAACTTTTGACAATTATTGGCGAAGATACATCCGTTTGAATTTGGAAACAGAAACTTTAAACGTCAATTTCTCGAAATGACTTCGAGACTACATATTTTCAGCTTTTGATGCAGAATCAAAATATATAAAAAGGGCTTCATAATGTTGAAAGAAATTCTAACTGCTGACAATTATTGGCGAAGATACATCCGTTTGAATTTGGAAACCGAAACTTAAAACGTCAATTTCTCGAAATGACTTCGCGACTACATATTTTCAGCTTTTGATGGAGAGTCAAAATATATAAAAAGGGCTTCATAATGTTGAAAGAAATTCTGACTTCTGCCAATTATTGGCGAAGATACATCCGTTTGAATTTGGAAACCGAAACTTAAAACGTCAATTTCTCGAAATGACTTCGCGACTACATATTTTCAGCTTTTGATGCTTAGTCAAAATATATAAAAAGGGCTTCATAATGTTGAAAGAAATTCTAACTTCTGACAATTATTGAAAGAAATTCTAACTTCTGACAATTATTGGCGAAGATACATCCGTTTGAATTTGGAAACAGAAACTTAAAACGTCAATTTCTCGAAATGGCTTCGAGACTACATATTTTCAGCTTTTGATGCAGAGTCAAAATATATAAAAAGGGCTTCATAATGTTGAAAGAAATTCTAACTGCTGACAATTATTGGCGAAGATACATCCGTTTGAATTTGGAAACAGAAACTTAAAACGTCAATTTCTCGAAATGGCTTCGAGACTTCATATTTTCAGCTTTTGATGCAGAATCAAAATATATAAAAAGGGCTTCATAATGTTGAAAGAAATTCTAACTGCTGACAATTATTGGCGAAGATACATCCGTTTGAATTTGGAAACAGAAACTTAAAACGTCAATTTCTCGAAATGACTTCGAGACTTCATATTTTCAGCTTTTGATGCATAGTCAAAATATATAAAAAGGGCTTCATAATGTTGAAAGAAATTCTAACTGCTGACAATTATTGGCGAAGATACATCCGTTTGAATTTGGAAACCGAAACTTAAAACGTCAATTTCTCGAAATGACTTCGCGACTACATATTTTCAGCTTTTGATGCTTAGTCAAAATATATAAAAAGGGCTTCATAATGTTGAAAGAAATTCTAACTTCTGACAATTATTGAAAGAAATTCTAACTTCTGACAATTATTGGCGAAGATACATCCGTTTGAATTTGGAAACAGAAACTTAAAACGTCAATTTCTCGAAATGGCTTCGAGACTACATATTTTCAGCTTTTGATGCATAGTCAAAATATATAAAAAGGGCTTCATAATGTTGAAAGAAATTCTAACTTTTGACAATTATTGGCGAAGATACATCCGTTTGAATTTGGAAACAGAAACTTTAAACGTCAATTTCTCGAAATGACTTCGAGACTACATATTTTCAGCTTTTGATGCAGAATCAAAATATATAAAAAGGGCTTCATAATGTTGAAAGAAATTCTAACTGCTGACAATTATTGGCGAAGATACATCCGTTTGAATTTGGAAACCGAAACTTAAAACGTCAATTTCTCGAAATGACTTCGCGACTACATATTTTCAGCTTTTGATGGAGAGTCAAAATATATAAAAAGGGCTTCATAATGTTGAAAGAAATTCTGACTTCTGCCAATTATTGGCGAAGATACATCCGTTTGAATTTGGAAACCGAAACTTAAAACGTCAATTTCTCGAAATGACTTCGCGACTACATATTTTCAGCTTTTGATGCAGAGTCAAAATATATAAAAAGGGCTTCATAATGTTGAAAGAAATTCTAACTTCTGACAATTATTGGCGAAGATACATCCGTTTGAATTTGGAAACAGAAACTTAAAACGTCGATTTCTCGAAATGACTTCAAGACTACATATTTTCAGCTTTTGATGCCGAATCAAAATATATAAAAAGGGCTTCATAATGTTGAAAGAAATTCTGACTTCTGACAATTATTGGCGAAGATACATCCGATTGAATTTGGAAACCGAAACTTAAAACGTCAATTTCTCGAAATGACGTCGCGACTACATATTTTCAGCTTTTGATGCAGAGTCAAAATATATAAAAAGGGCTTCATAATGTTGAAAGAAATTCTAACTTCTGACAATTATTTGCGAAGATACATCCGTTTGAATTTGGAAACAGAAACTTAAAACGTCGATTTCTCGAAATGACTTCAGGACTACATATTTTCAGCTTTTGATGCCGAATCAAAATATATAAAAAGGGCTTCATAATGTTGAAAGAAATTCTAACTGCTGACAATTATTGGCGAAGATACATCCGTTTGAATTTGGAAACAGAAACTTAAGACGTCAATTTCTCGAAATGACTTCGAGACTACATATTTTCAGCTTTTGATGCAGAATCAAAATATATAAAAAGGGCTTCATAATGTTGAAAGAAATTCTAACTGCTGACAATTATTGGCGAAGATACATCCGTTTGAATTTGGAAACCGAAACTTAAAACGTCAATTTCTCGAAATGACTTCGCGACTACATATTTTCAGCTTTTGATGCTTAGTCAAAATATATAAAAAGGGCTTCATAATGTTGAAAGAAATTCTAACTTCTGACAATTATTGAAAGAAATTCTAACTTCTGACAATTATTGGCGAAGATACATCCGTTTGAATTTGGAAACAGAAACTTAAAACGTCAATTTCTCGAAATGGCTTCGAGACTACATATTTTCAGCTTTTGATGCATAGTCAAAATATATAAAAAGGGCTTCATAATGTTGAAAGAAATTCTAACTTTTGACAATTATTGGCGAAGATACATCCGTTTGAATTTGGAAACAGAAACTTAAAACGTCAATTTCTCGAAATGACTTCGAGACTTCATATTTTCAGCTTTTGATGCATAGTCAAAATATATAAAAAGGGCTTCATAATGTTGAAAGAAATTCTAACTTCTGACAATTATTGGTGAAGATACATCCGTTTGAATTTGGAAACAGAAACTTTAAACGTCAATTTCTCGAAATGACTTCGAGACTACATATTTTCAGCTTTTGATGCAGAATCAAAATATATAAAAAGGGCTTCATAATGTTGAAAGAAATTCTAACTGCTGACAATTATTGGCGAAGATACATCCGTTTGAATTTGGAAACCGAAACTTAAAACGTCAATTTCTCGAAATGACTTCGCGACTACATATTTTCAGCTTTTGATGGAGAGTCATAATATATAAAAAGGGCTTCATAATGTTGAAAGAAATTCTGACTTCTGCCAATTATTGGCGAAGATACATCCGTTTGAATTTGGAAACCGAAACTTAAAACGCCAGTATCTCGAAATGACTTCGCGACTACATATTTTCAGCTTTTGATGCAGAGTCAAAATATATAAAAAGGGCTTCATAATGTTGAAAGAAATTCTAACTTCTGACAATTATTGGCGAAGATACATCCGTTTGAATTTGGAAACAGAAACTTAAAACGTCAATTTCTCGAAATGACTTCGAGACTTCATATTTTCAGCTTTTGATGCAGAGTCAAAATATATAAAAAGGGCTTCATAATGTTGAAAGAAATTCTAACTGCTGACAATTATTGGCGAAGATACATCCGTTTGAATTTGGAAACCGAAACTTAAAACGTCAATTTCTCGAAATGACTTCGCGACTACATATTTTCAGCTTTTGATGCTTAGTCAAAATATATAAAAAGGGCTTCATAATGTTGAAAGAAATTCTAACTTCTGACAATTATTGAAAGAAATTCTAACTTCTGACAATTATTGGCGAAGATACATCCGTTTGAATTTGGAAACAGAAACTTAAAACGTCAATTTCTCGAAATGACTTCGAGACTACATATTTTCAGCTTTTGATGCATAGTCAAAATATATAAAAAGGGCTTCATAATGTTGAAAGAAATTCTAACTTTTGACAATTATTGGCGAAGATACATCCGTTTGAATTTGGAAACAGAAACTTTAAACGTCAATTTCTCGAAATGACTTCGAGACTACATATTTTCAGCTTTTGATGCAGAATCAAAATATATAAAAAGGGCTTCATAATGTTGAAAGAAATTCTAACTGCTGACAATTATTGGCGAAGATACATCCGTTTGAATTTGGAAACCGAAACTTAAAACGTCAATTTCTCGAAATGACTTCGAGACTACATATTTTCAGCTTTTGATGCAGAGTCAAAATATATAAAAAGGGCTTCATAATGTTGAAAGAAATTCTAACTTCTGCCAATTATTGGCGAAGATACATCCGTTTGAATTTGGAAACCGAAACTTAAAACGTCAATTTCTCGAAATGACTTCGCGACTACATATTTTCAGCTTTTGATGCATAGTCAAAATATATAAAAAGGGCTTCATAATGTTGAAAGAAATTCTAACTTCTGACAATTATTGAAAGAAATTCTAACTTCTGACAATTATTGGCGAAGATACATCCGTTTGAATTTGGAAACAGAAACTTAAAACGTCAATTTCTCGAAATGGCTTCGAGACTTCATATTTTCAGCTTTTGATGCATAGTCAAAATATATAAAAAGGGCTTCATAATGTTGAAAGAAATTCTAACTGCTGACAATTATTGGCGAAGATACATCCGTTTGAATTTGGAAACAGAAACTTAAAACGTCAATTTCTCGAAATGACTTCGAGACTTCATATTTTCAGCTTTTGATGCAGAATCAAAATATATAAAAAGGGCTTCATAATGTTGAAAGAAATTCTAACTGCTGACAATTATTGGCGAAGATACATCCGTTTGAATTTGGAAACAGAAACTTAAAACGTCAATTTCTCGAAATGACTTCGAGACTACATATTTTCAGCTTTTGATGCAGAGTCAAAATATATAAAAAGGGCTTCATAATGTTGAAAGAAATTCTAACTGCTGACAATTATTGGCGAAGATACATCCGTTTGAATTTGGAAACCGAAACTTAAAACGTCAATTTCTCGAAATGACTTCGCGACTACATATTTTCAGCTTTTGATGCAGAGTCAAAATATATAAAAAGGGCTTCATAATGTTGAAAGAAATTCTAACTTCTGACAATTATTGAAAGAAATTCTAACTTCTGACAATTATTGGCGAAGATACATCCGTTTGAATTTGGAAACAGAAACTTAAAACGTCAATTTCTCGAAATGGCTTCGAGACTACATATTTTCAGCTTTTGATGCAGAGTCAAAATATATAAAAAGGGCTTCATAATGTTGAAAGAAATTCTAACTTTTGACAATTATTGGCGAAGATACATCCGTTTGAATTTGGAAACAGAAACTTTAAACGTCAATTTCTCGAAATGACTTCGAGACTACATATTTTCAGCTTTTGATGCAGAATCAAAATATATAAAAAGGGATTCATAATGTTGAACGAAATTCTAACTGCTGACAATTATTGGCGAAGATACATCCGTTTGAATTTGGAAACCGAAACTTAAAACGTCAATTTCTCGAAATGACTTCGCGACTACATATTTTCAGCTTTTGATGGAGAGTCAAAATATATAAAAAGGGCTTCATAATGTTGAAAGAAATTCTGACTTCTGACAATTATTGGCGAAGATACATCCGTTTGAATTTGGAAACCGAAACTTAAAACGTCAATTTCTCGAAATGACTTCGCGACTACATATTTTCAGCTTTTGATGCAGAGTCAAAATATATAAAAAGGGCTTCATAATGTTGAAGAAATTCTTTGAAAGAAATTCTAACTTCTGACAATTATTGGCGAAGATACATCCGTTTGAATTTGGAAACAGAAACTTAAAACGTCAATTTCTCGAAATGACTTCGAGACTACATATTTTCAGCTTTTGATGCAGAGTCAAAATATATAAAAAGGGCTTCATAATGTTGAAAGAAATTCTGACTTCTGACAATTATTGGCGAAGATACATCCGATTGAATTTGGAAACCGAAACTTAAAACGTCAATTTCTCGAAATGACGTCGCGACTACATATTTTCAGCTTTTGATGCAGAGTCAAAATATATAAAAAGGGCTTCATAATGTTGAAAGAAATTCTAACTTCTGACAATTATTGGCGAAGATACATCCGTTTGAATTTGGAAACAGAAACTTAAAACGTCAATTTCTCGAAATGACTTCGGGACTACATATTTTCAGCTTTTGATGCAGAATCAAAATATATAAAAAGGGCTTCATAATGTTGAAAGAAATTCTAACTTCTGACAATTATTGGCGAAGATACATCCGTTTGAATTTGGAAACAGAAACTTAAAACGTCAATTTCTCGAAATGACTTCGAGACTACATATTTTCAGCTTTTGATGCAGAGTCAAAATATATAAAAAGGGCTTCATAATGTTGAAAGAAATTCTAACTGCTGACAATTATTGGCGAAGATACATCCGTTTGAATTTGGAAACAGAAACTTAAAACGTCAATTTCTCGAAATGACTTCGCGACTACATATTTTCAGCTTTTGATGCAGAGTCAAAATATATAAAAAGGTAAGGTTGAAAGAAATTCTAACTTCTGACAATTATTGAAAGAAATTCTAACTTCTGACAATTATTGGCGAAGATACATCCGTTTGAATTTGGAAACAGAAACTTAAAACGTCAATTTCTCGAAATGGCTTCGAGACTACATATTTTCAGCTTTTGATGCATAGTCAAAATATATAAAAAGGGCTTCATAATGTTGAAAGAAATTCTAACTTTTGACAATTATTGGCGAAGATACATCCGTTTGAATTGGAAACAGAAACTTAAAACGTCAATTTCTCGGAAATGACTTCGAGACTTCATATTTTCAGCTTTTATGCATAGTCAAAATATATAAAAAGGGCTTCATAATGTTGAAAGAAATTCTAACTTCTGACAATTATTGGCGAAGATACATCCGTTTGAATTTGGAAACAGAAACTTTAAACGTCAATTTCTCGAAATGACTTCGAGACTACATATTTTCAGCTTTTGATGCAGAATCAAAATATATAAAAAGGGCTTCATAATGTTGAAAGAAATTCTAACTGCTGACAATTATTGGCGAAGATACATCCGTTTGAATTTGGAAACCGAAACTTAAAACGTCAATTTCTCGAAATGACTTCGCGACTACATATTTTCAGCTTTTGATGCAGAGTCAAAATATATAAAAAGGGCTTCATAATGTTGAAAGAAATTCTGACTTCTGACAATTATTGGCGAAGATACATCCGTTTGAATTTGGAAACAGAAACTTAAAACGTCAATATCTCGAAATGACTTCGAGACTACATATTTTCAGCTTTTGATGCAGAGTCAAAATATATAAAAAGGGCTTCATAATGTTGAAAGAAATTCTAACTTCTGACAATTATTGGCGAAGATACATCCGTTTGAATTTGGAAACAGAAACTTAAAACGTCGATTTCTCGAAATGACTTCAAGACTACATATTTTCAGCTTTTGATGCCGAATCAAAATATATAAAAAGGGCTTCATAATGTTGAAAGAAATTCTAACTTCTGACAATTATTGGCGAAGATACATCCGTTTGAATTTGGAAACCGAAACTTAAAACGTCAATTTCTCGAAATGACTTCGCGACTACATATTTTCAGCTTTTGATGCAGAGTCAAAATATATAAAAAGGGCTTCATAATGTTGAAAGAAATTCTAACTTCTGACAATTACTGGCGAAGATACATCCGATTGAATTTGGAAACCGAAACTTAAAACGTCAATTTCTCGAAATGACTTCGCGACTACATATTTTCAGCTTTTGATGCAGAGTCAAAATATATAAAAAGGGCTTCATAATGTTGAAAGAAATTCTAACTTCTGACAATTATTGGCGAAGATACATCCGTTTGAATTTGGAAACCGAAACTTAAAACGTCAATTTCTCGAAATGACTTCGCGACTACATATTTTCAGCTTTTGATGCAGAGTCAAAATATATAAAAAGGGCTTCATAATGTTGAAAGAAATTCTAACTTCTGACAATTATTGGCGAAGATACATCCGTTTGAATTTGGAAACAGAAACTTAAAACGTCAATTTCTCGAAATGACTTCGCGACTACATATTTTCAGCTTTTGATGCAGAGTCAAAATATATAAAAAGGGCTTCATAATGTTGAAAGAAATTTCTAACTTCTGACAAATTATTGGCGAAGATACATCCCGTTTGAAATTTGGGAAACAGAAACTTAAAACGTCAATTTCTCGAAAATGACTTCGAGACTGTATATTTTTCCGCTTTTGATGCAGAATCAAAATTTATAAAAAGGGCTTCATAATGCTGCAAGAAATTCTAACTTCTGACAATTATTGGCGAAGATACATCCGTTTGAATTTGGAAACAGAAACTTAAAACGTCAATTTCTCGAAATGACTTCGAGACTACATATTTTCAGCTTTTGATGCAGAGTCAAAATATATAAAAAGGGCTTCATAATGTTGAAAGAAATTCTAACTTCTGACAATTATTGGCGAAGATACATCCGTTTGAATTTGGAAACAGAAACTTAAAACGTCAATTTCTCGAAATGACTTCGAGACTACATATTTTCAGCTTTTGATGCAGAGTCAAAATATATAAAAAGGGCTTCATAATGTTGAAAGAAATTCTAACTTCTGACAATTATTGGCGAAGATACATCCGTTTGAATTTGGAAACAGAAACTTAAAACGTCAATTTCTCGAAATGACTTCGAGACTACATATTTTCAGCTTTTGATGCAGAATCAAAATATATAAAAAGGGCTTCATAATGTTGAAAGAAATTCTAACTGCTGACAATTATTGGCGAAGATACATCCGTTTGAATTTGGAAACCGAAACTTAAAACGTCAATTTCTCGAAATGACTTCAATGACTTCGCGACTACATATTTTCAGCTTTTGATGCAGAGTCAAAATATATAAAAAGGGCTTCATAATGTTGAAAGAAATTCTAACTTCTGACAATTATTGGCGAAGATACATCCGTTTGAATTTGGAAACAGAAACTTAAAACGTCAATTTCTCGAAATGACTTCGAGACTACATATTTTCAGCTTTTGATGCAGAGTCAAAATATATAAAAAGGGCTTCATAATGTTGAAAGAAATTCTAACTTCTGACAATTATTGGCGAAGATACATCCGTTTGAATTTGGAAACAGAAACTTAAAACGTCAATTTCTCGAAATGACTTCGAGACTACATATTTTCAGCTTTTGATGCAGAGTCAAAATATATAAAAAGGGCTTCATAATGTTGAAAGAAATTCTAACTTCTGACAATTATTGGCGAAGATACATCCGTTTGAATTTGGAAACAGAAACTTAAAACGTCAATTTCTCGAAATGACTTCGAGACTACATATTTTCAGCTTTTGATGCATAGTCAAAATATATAAAAAGGGCTTCATAATGTTGAAAGAAATTCTAACTTCTGACAATTATTGGCGAAGATACATCCGTTTGAATTTGGAAACAGAAACTTAAAACGTCAATTTCTCGAAATGACTTCGAGACTACATATTTTCAGCTTTTGATGCAGAATCAAAATATATAAAAAGGGCTTCATAATGTTGAAAGAAATTCTAACTGCTGACAATTATTGGCGAAGATACATCCGTTTGAATTTGGAAACAGAAACTTAAAACGTCAATTTCTCGAAATGACTTCGCGACTACATATTTTCAGCTTTTGATGCAGAGTCAAAATATATAAAAAGGGCTTCATAATGTTGAAAGAAATTCTAACTTCTGCCAATTATTGGCGAAGATACATCCGTTTGAATTTGGAAACCGAAACTTAAAACGTCAATTTCTCGAAATGACTTCGCGACTACATATTTTCAGCTTTTGACGCAGAGTCAAAATATATAAAAAGGGCTTCATAATGTTGAAAGAAATTCTAACTTCTGACAATTATTGGCGAAGATACATCCGTTTGAATTTGGAAACAGAAACTTAAAACGTCAATTTCTCGAAATGACTTCGAGACTACATATTTTCAGCTTTTGATGCAGAGTCAAAATATATAAAAAGGGCTTCATAATGTTGAAAGAAATTCTAACTTCTGACAATTATTGGCGAAGATACATCCGTTTGAATTTGGAAACAGAAACTTAAAACGTCAATTTCTCGAAATGACTTCGAGACTACATATTTTCAGCTTTTGATGCAGAGTCAAAATATATAAAAAGGGCTTCATAATGTTGAAAGAAATTCTAACTTCTGACAATTATTGGCGAAGATACATCCGTTTGAATTTGGAAACCGAAACTTAAAACGTCAATTTCTCGAAATGACTTCGAGACTACATATTTTCAGCTTTTGATGCAGGGTCAAAATATATAAAAAGGGCTTCATAATGTTGAAAGAAATTCTAACTTCTGACAATTATTGGCGAAGATACATCCGTTTGAATTTGGAAACAGAAACTTAAAACGTCAATTTCTCGAAATGACTTCGAGACTACATATTTTCAGCTTTTGATGCAGAATCAAAATATATAAAAAGGGCTTCATAATGTTGAAAGAAATTCTAACTTCTGACAATTATTGGCGAAGATACATCCGTTTGAATTTGGAAACAGAAACTTAAAACGTCAATTTCTCGAAATGACTTCGAGACTACATATTTTCAGCTTTTGATGCAGAGTCAAAATATATAAAAAGGGCTTCATAATGTTGAAAGAAATTCTAACTTCTGCCAATTATTGGCGAAGATACATCCGTTTGAATTTGGAAACCGAAACTTAAAACGTCAATTTCTCGAAATGACTTCGAGACTACATATTTTCAGCTTTTGATGCAGAGTCAAAATATATAAAAAGGGCTTCATAATGTTGAAAGAAATTCTAACTTCTGACAATTATTGGCGAAGATACATCCGTTTGAATTTGGAAACAGAAACTTAAAACGTCAATTTCTCGAAATGACTTCGAGACTACATATTTTCAGCTTTTGATGCAGAATCAAAATATATAAAAAGGGCTTCATAATGTTGAAAGAAATTCTAACTTCTGACAATTATTGGCGAAGATACATCCGTTTGAATTTGGAAACAGAAACTTAAAACGTCAATTTCTCGAAATGACTTCGAGACTACATATTTTCAGCTTTTGATGCAGAGTCAAAATATATAAAAAGGGCTTCATAATGTTGAAAGAAATTCTAACTTCTGACAATTATTGGCGAAGATACATCCGGTTGAATTTGGAAACCGAAACTTAAATCGTCAATTTCTCGAAATGACTTTGCGACTACATATTTTCAGCTTTTGATGCAGAGTCAAAATATATAAAAAGGGCTTCATAATGTTGAAAGAAATTCTAACTTCTGACAATTATTGGCGAAGATACATCCGTTTGAATTTGGAAACAGAAACTTAAGCCGCCAATATCTCGAAAAGACTTCGACTACATATTTTCAGCTTTTGATGCAGAATCAAAATATATAAAAAGGGCTTTATAATGTTGAAAAAAATTCTAACTTCTGACAATTATTTACGAAGATACATCCGGTTGAATTTGGAAACCGAAATTTAAAACGTCAATTTCTCGAAATGACTTCGCGACTACATATTTTCAGCTTTTGATGCAGAGTCAAAATATATAAAAAGGGCTTCATAATGTTGAAAGAAATTCTAACTTCTGACAATTATTGGCGAAGATACATCCGTTTGAATTTGGAAACAGAAACTTAAAACGTCAATTTCTCGAAATGACTTCGAGACTACATATTTTCAGCTTTTGATGCAGAATCAAAATATATAAAAAGGGCTTCAAAATGTTGAAAGAAATTCTAACTTCTGACAATTATTGGCGAAGATACATCCGTTTGAATTTGGAAACAGAAACTTAAAACGTCAATTTCTCGAAATGACTTCGAGACTACATATTTTCAGCGTTTAATGCAGAATCAAAATATATAAAAAGGGCTTCATAATGTTGAAAGAAATTCTGACTTCTGCCAATTATTGGCGAAGATACATCCGTTTGAATTTGGAAACAGAAACTTAAAACGTCAATTTCTCGAAATGACTTCGAGACTACATATTTTCAGCTTTTGATGCAGAGTCAAAATATATAAAAAGGGATTCATAATGTTGCAAGAAATTCTAACTTCTGACAATTATTGGCGAAGATACATCCGTTTGAATTTGGAAACAGAAACTTAAAACGTCAATTTCTCGAAATGACTTTGAGACTACATATTTTCGGCTTTTGATGCAGAGTCAAAATATTTAGAAAAGGGCTTCATAGTGTTGAAAGAAGATTCTAACTTCTGACAATTATTGGCGAAGATACATCCGTTTGAATTTGGAAACAAAAACTTAAAACGTCAATTTCTCGAAATGACTTCGAGACTACATATTTTCAGCTTTTGAAGCAGAGTCAAAATATATAAAAAGGGCTAAATAATGTTGAAAGAAATTCTAACTTCTGACAATTATTGGCGAAGATACATCCGTTTGAATTTGGAAACCGAAACTTAAAACGTCAATTTCTCGAAATGACTTCGAGACTACATATTTTCAGCTTTGATGCAGGGTCAAAATATATAAAAAGGGCTTCATAATGTTGAAAGAAATTCTAACTTCTGACAATTTATTGGCGAAGATACATCCGTTTGAATTTGGAAACAGAAACTTAAAACGTCAATTTCTCGAAATGACTTTGAGACTACATATTTTCAGCTTTTGATGCAGAATCAAAATATATAAAAAGGGCTTCATAATGTTGAAAGAAATTCTAACTGCTGACAATTATTGGCGAAGATACATCCGTTTGAATTTGGAAACAGAAACTTAAAACGTCAATTTCTCGAAATGACTTCGAGACTACATATTTTCAGCTTTTGATGCAGAGTGAAAATATATAAAAAGGGCTTCAAATTGTTGAAAGAAATTCTGACTTCTGCCAATTATTGGCGAAGATACATCCGTTTGAATTTGGAAACCGAAACTTAAAACGTCAATTTCTCGAAATGACTTCGCGACTACATATTTTCAGCTTTTGATGCAGAGTCAAAATATATAAAAAGGGCTTCATAATGTTGAAAGAAATTCTAACTTCTGATAATTATTGGCGAAGATACATCCGTTTGAATTTGGAAACAGAAACTTAAAACGTCAATTTCTCGAAATGACTTCGAGACTACATATTTTCAGCTTTTGATGCAGAATCAAAATATATAAAAAGGGCTTCATAATGTTGAAAGAAATTCTAACTTCTGACAATTATTGGCGAAGATACATCCGTTTGAATTTGGAAACAGAAACTTAAAACGTCAATTTCTTGAAATGACTTCGAGACTACATATTTTCAGCTTTTGATGCAGAATCAAAATATATAAAAAGGGCTTCATAATGTTGAAAGAAATTCTAACTGCTGACAATTATTGGCGAAGATACATCCGGTTGAATTTGGAAACCGAAACTTAAAACGTCAGTTTCTCGAAATGACTTCGAGACTACATATTTTCAGCTTTTGATGCAGAGTCAAAATATATAAAAAGGGCTTCATAATGTTGAAAGAAATTCTGACTTCTGACAATTATTGGCGAAGATACATCCGTTTGAATTTGGGAAAAGAATCTTAAGCCGCCAATATCTCGAAAAGACTTCGAGACTACATATTTTCAGCTTTTGATGCAGAATCAAAATATATAAAAAGGGCTTTATAATGTTGAAAGAAATTCTAACTTCTGACAATTATTTACGAAGATACATCCGGTTGAATTTGGAAACCGAAACTTAAAACGTCAATTTCTCGAAATGACTTCGCGACTACATATTTTCAGCTTTTGATGCAGAGTCAAAATATATAAAAAGGGCTTCATAATGTTGAAAGAAATTCTAACTTCTGATAATTATTGGCGAAGATACATCCGTTTGAATTTGGAAACAGAAACTTAAAACGTCAATTTCTCGAAATGACTTCGAGACTACATATTTTCAGCTTTTGATGCAGAATCAAAATATATAAAAAGGGCTTCATAATGTTGAAAGAAATTCTAACTGCTGACAATTATTGGCGAAGATACATCCGTTTGAATTTGGAAACCGAAACTTAAAACGTCAATTATCGAAATGACTTCGCGACTACATATTTTCAGCTTTTGATGCAGAGTCAAAATATATAAAAAGGGCTTCATAATGTTGAAAGAAATTCTAACTTCTGACAATTATTGGCGAAGATACATCCGTTTGAATTTGGAAACAGAAACTTAAAACGTCAATTTCTCGAAATGACTTCGAGACTACATATTTTCAGCTTTTGATGCAGAATCAAAATATATAAAAAGGGCTTCATAATGTTGAAAGAAATTCTAACTTCTGACAATTATTGGCGAAGATACATCCGGTTGAATTTGGAAACAGAAACTTAAAACGTCAATTTCGCGAAATGACTTCCAGACTACATATTTTCAGCTTTTGATGCAGAATCAAAATATATAAAAAGGGCTTCATAATGTTGAAAGAAATTCTAACTTCTGACAATTATTGGCGAAGATACATCCGTTTGAATTTGGAAACAGAAACTTAAAACGTCAATTTCTCGAAATGACTTCGAGACTACATATTTTCAGCTTTTGATGCAGAGTCAAAATATATGAAAAGGGCTTCATAATGTTGAAAGAAATTCTGACTTCTGACAATTATTGGCGAAGATACATACGTTTGAATTTGGAAACAGAAACTTAAAACGTCAATTTCTCGAAATGACTTCGCGACTACATATTTTCAGCTTTTGATGCAGAGTCAAAATATATAAAAAGGGCTTCATAATGTTGAAAGAAATTCTAACTTCTGACAATTATTGGCGAAGATACATCCGTTTGAATTTGGAAACAGAAACTTAAAACGTCAATTTCTCGAAATGACTTCGAGACTACATATTTTCAGTTTTTGATGCAGAGTCAAAATATATAAAAAGGGCTTCATAATGTTGAAAGAAATTCTAACTTCTGACAATTATTGGCGAAGATACATCCGTTTGAATTTGGAAACAGAAACTTAAAACGTCAATATCTCGAAATGACTTCGAGACTACATATTTTCAGCTTTTGATGCAGAATCAAAATATATAAAAAGGGCTTCATAATATTGAAAGAAATTCTAACTTCTGACAATTATTGGCGAAGATACATCCGTTTGAATTTGGAAACAGAAACTTAAAACGTCAATTTCTCGAAATGACTTCGAGACTACATATTTTCAGCTTTTGATGCAGAGTCAAAATATATAAAAAGGGCTTCATAATGTTGAAAGAAATTCTAACTTCTGACAATTATTGGCGAAGATACATCCGTTTGAATTTGGAAACAGAAACTTAAAACGTCAATTTCTCGAAATGACTTCGAGACTACATATTTTCAGCTTTTGATGCAGAGTCAAAATATATAAAAAGGGCTTCATAATGTTGAAAGAAATTCTAACTTCTGACAATTATTGGCGAAGATACATCCGTTTGAATTTGGAAACCGAAACTTAAAACGTCAATTTCTCGAAATGACTTCGAGACTACATATTTTCAGCTTTTGATGCAGAGTCAAAATATATAAAAAGGGCTTCATAATGTTGAAAGAAATTCTAACTTCTGACAATTATTGGCGAAGATACATCCGTTTGAATTTGGAAACAGAAACTTAAAACGTCAATTTCTCGAAATGACTTCGCGACTACATATTTTCAGCTTTTGATGCAGAGTCAAAATATATAAAAAGGGCTTCATAATGTTGAAAGAAATTCTAACTTCTGACAATTATTGGCGAAGATACATCCGTTTGAATTTGGAAACCGAAACTTAAAACGTCAATTTCTCGAAATGACTTCGCGACTACATATTTTCAGCTTTTGATGCAGAGTCAAAATATATAAAAAGGGCTTCATAATGTTGAAAGAAATTCTAACTTCTGACAATTATTGGCGAAGATACATCCGTTTGAATTTGGAAACAGAAACTTAAAACGTCAATTTCTCGAAATGACTTCGAGACTACATATTTTCAGCTTTTGATGCAGAGTCAAAATATATAAAAAGGGCTTCATAATGTTGAAAGAAATTCTAACTTCTGACAATTATTGGCGAAGATACATCCGTTTGAATTTGGAAACCGAAACTTAAAACGTCAATTTCTCGAAATGACTTCGCGACTACATATTTTCAGCTTTTGATGCAGAGTCAAAATATATAAAAAGGGCTTCATAATGTTGAAAGAAATTCTAACTTCTGACAATTATTGGCGAAGATACATCCGTTTGAATTTGGAAACAGAAACTTAAAACGTCAATTTCTCGAAATGACTTCGAGACTACATATTTTCAGCTTTTGATGCAGAGTCAAAATATATAAAAAGGGCTTCATAATGTTGAAAGAAATTCTAACTTCTGACAATTATTGGCGAAGATACATCCGTTTGAATTTGGAAACAGAAACTTAAAACGTCAATTTCTCGAAATGACTTCGAGACTACATATTTTCAGCTTTTGATGCAGAGTCAAAATATATAAAAAGGGCTTCATAATGTTGAAAGAAATTCTAACTTCTGACAATTATTGGCGAAGATACATCCGGTTGAATTTGGAAACCGAAACTTAAATCGTCAATTTCTCGAAATGACTTCGAGACTACATATTTTCAGCTTTTGATGCAGAGTCAAAATATATAAAAAGGGCTTCATAATGTTGAAAGAAATTCTAACTTCTGACAATTATTGGCGAAGATACATCCGTTTGAATTTGGGAAAAGAAACTTAAAACGCCAATATCTCGAAATGACTTCGAGACTACATATTTTCAGCTTTTGATGCAGAATCAAAATATATAAAAAGGGCTTTATAATGTTGAAAGAAATTCTAACTTCTGACAATTATTTACGAAGATACATCCGGTTGAATTTGGAAACCGAAACTTAAAACGTCAATTTCTCGAAATGACTTCGCGACTACATATTTTCAGCTTTTGATGCAGAGTCAAAATATATAAAAAGGGCTTCATAATGTTGAAAGAAATTCTAACTTCTGACAATTATTGGCGAAGATACATCCGTTTGAATTTGGAAACAGAAACTTAAAACGTCAATTTCTCGAAATGACTTCGAGACTACATATTTTCAGCTTTTGATGCAGAGTCAAAATATATAAAAAGGGCTTCATAATGTTGAAAGAAATTCTAACTTCTGACAATTATTGGCGAAGATACATCCGTTTGAATTTGGAAACAGAAACTTAAAACGTCAATTTCTCGAAATGACTTCGCGACTACATATTTTCAGCTTTTGATGCAGAGTCAAAATATATAAAAAGGGCTTCATAATGTTGAAAGAAATTCTAACTTCTGACAATTATTGGCGAAGATACATCCGTTTGAATTTGGAAACAGAAACTTAAAACGTCAATTTCTCGAAATGACTTCGAGACTACATATTTTCAGCTTTTGATGCAGAATCAAAATATATAAAAAGGGCTTCATAATGTTGAAAGAAATTCTAACTTCTGACAATTATTGGCGAAGATACATCCGTTTGAATTTGGAAACAGAAACTTAAAACGTCAATTTCTCGAAATGACTTCGAGACTACATATTTTCAGCTTTTGATGCAGAGTCAAAATATATAAAAAGGGCTTCATAATGTTGAAAGAAATTCTAACTTCTGACAATTATTGGCGAAGATACATCCGTTTGAATTTGGAAACCGAAACTTAAAACGTCAATTTCTCGAAATGACTTCGCGACTACATATTTTCAGCTTTTGATGCAGAGTCAAAATATATAAAAAGGGCTTCATAATGTTGAAAGAAATTCTGACTTCTGACAATTATTGGCGAAGATACATCCGTTTGAATTTGGAAACAGAAACTTAAAACGTCAATTTCTCGAAATGACTTCGAGACTACATATTTTCAGCTTTTGATGCAGAATCAAAATATATAAAAAGGGCTTCATAATGTTGAAAGAAATTCTAACTTCTGACAATTATTGGCGAAGATACATCCGTTTGAATTTGGAAACAGAAACTTAAAACGTCAATTTCTCGAAATGACTTCGAGACTACATATTTTCAGCTTTTGATGCAGAGTCAAAATATATAAAAAGGGCTTCATAATGTTGAAAGAAATTCTAACTTCTGACAATTATTGGCGAAGATACATCCGTTTGAATTTGGAAACAGAAACTTAAAACGTCAATTTCTCGAAATGACTTCGAGACTACATATTTTCAGCTTTTGATGCAGAATCAAAATATATAAAAAGGGCTTCATAATGTTGAAAGAAATTCTAACTTCTGACAATTATTGGCGAAGATACATCCGTTTGAATTTGGAAACAGAAACTTAAAACGTCAATTTCTCGAAATGACTTCGAGACTACATATTTTCAGCTTTTGATGCAGAGTCAAAATATATAAAAAGGGCTTCATAATGTTGAAAGAAATTCTAACTTCTGACAATTATTGGCGAAGATACATCCGTTTGAATTTGGAAACAGAAACTTAAAACGTCAATTTCTCGAAATGACTTCGAGACTACATATTTTCAGCTTTTGATGCAGAGTCAAAATATATAAAAAGGGCTTCATAATGTTGAAAGAAATTCTAACTTCTGACAATTATTGGCGAAGATACATCCGTTTGAATTTGGAAACAGAAACTTAAAACGTCAATTTCTCGAAATGACTTCGAGACTACATATTTTCAGCTTTTGATGCAGAGTCAAAATATATAAAAAGGGCTTCATAATGTTGAAAGAAATTCTAACTTCTGACAATTATTGGCGAAGATACATCCGTTTGAATTTGGAAACAGAAACTTAAAACGTCAATTTCTCGAAATGACTTCGAGACTACATATTTTCAGCTTTTGAAGCAGAGTCAAAATATATAAAAAGGGCTTCATAATGTTGAAAGAAATTCTAACTTCTGACAATTATTGGCGAAGATACATCCGTTTGAATTTGGAAACAGAAACTTAAAACGTCAATTTCTCGAAATGACTTCGAGACTACATATTTTCAGCTTTTGATGCAGAGTCAAAATATATAAAAAGGGCTTCATAATGTTGAAAGAAATTCTGACTTCTGACAATTATTGGCGAAGATACATCCGTTTGAATTTGGGAAAAAGAAACTTAAAACGCCAATATCTCGAAATGACTTCGAGACTACATATTTTCAGCTTTTGATGCAGAATCAAAATATATAAAAAGGGCTTCATAATGTTGAAAGAAATTCTAACTTCTGACAATTATTGGCGAAGATACATCCGTTTGAATTTGGAAACAGAAACTTAAAACGTCAATTTCTCGAAATGACTTCGAGACTACATATTTTCAGCTTTTGATGCAGAGTCAAAATATATAAAAAGGGCTTCATAATGTTGAAAGAAATTCTAACTTCTGACAATTATTGGCGAAGATACATCCGTTTGAATTTGGAAACAGAAACTTAAAACGTCAATTTCTCGAAATGACTTCGCGACTACATATTTTCAGCTTTTGATGCAGAGTCAAAATATATAAAAAGGGCTTCATAATGTTGAAAGAAATTCTAACTTCTGACAATTATTGGCGAAGATACATCCGTTTGAATTTGGAAACAGAAACTTAAAACGTCAATTTCTCGAAATGACTTCGAGACTACATATTTTCAGCTTTTGATGCAGAGTCAAAATATATAAAAAGGACTTCATAATGTTGAAAGAAATTCTAACTTCTGACAATTATTGGCGAAGATACATCCGTTTGAATTTGGAAACAGAAACTTAAAACGTCAATTTCTCGAAATGACTTCGAGACTACATATTTTCAGCTTTTGATGCAGAATCAAAATATATAAAAAGGGCTTCATAATGTTGAAAGAAATTCTAACTTCTGACAATTATTGGCGAAGATACATCCGGTTGAATTTGGAAACCGAAACTTAAATCGTCAATTTCTCGAAATGACTTCGCGACTACATATTTTCAGCTTTTGATGCAGAGTCAAAATATATAAAAAGGGCTTCATAATGTTGAAAGAAATTCTGACTTCTGACAATTATTGGCGAAGATACATCCGTTTGAATTTGGGAAAAGAAACTTAAACCGCCAATATCTCGAAAAGACTTCGAGACTACATATTTTCAGCTTTTGATGCAGAATCAAAATATATAAAAAGGGCTTTATAATGTTGAAAGAAATTCTAACTTCTGACAATTATTTACGAAGATACATCCGGTTGAATTTGAAAACCGAAACTTAAAACGTCAATTTCTCGAAATGACTTCGCGACTACATATTTTCAGCTTTTGATGCAGAGTCAAAATATATAAAAAGGGCTTCATAATGTTGAAAGAAATTCTAACTTCTGACAATTATTGGCGAAGATACATCCGTTTGAATTTGGAAACAGAAACTTAAAACGTCAATTTCTCGAAATGACTTCGAGACTACATATTTTCAGCTTTTGATGCAGAGTCAAAATATATGAAAAGGGCTTCATAATGTTGAAAGAAATTCTGACTTCTGACAATTATTGGCGAAGATACATACGTTTGAATTTGGAAACAGAAACTTAAAACGTCAATTTCTCGAAATGACTTCGCGACTACATATTTTCAGCTTTTGATGCAGAGTCAAAATATATAAAAAGGGCTTCATAATGTTGAAAGAAATTCTAACTTCTGACAATTATTGGCGAAGATACATCCGTTTGAATTTGGAAACAGAAACTTAAAACGTCAATTTCTCGAAATGACTTTGAGACTACATATTTTCAGCTTTTGATGCAGAGTCAAAATATATAAAAAAGGGCTTCATAATGTTGAAAGAAATTCTAACTTCTGACAATTATTGGCGAAGATACATCCGTTTGAATTTGGAAACAGAAACTTAAAACGTCAATTTCTCGAAATGACTTCGAGACTACATATTTTCAGCTTTTGATGCAGAATCAAAATATATAAAAAGGGCTTCATAATGTTGAAAGAAATTCTAACTTCTGACAATTATTGGCGAAGATACATCCGTTTGAATTTGGAAACAGAAACTTAAAACGTCGATTTCTCGAAATGACTTCGAGACTACATATTTTCAGCTTTTGATGCAGAATCAAAATATATAAAAAGGGCTTCATAATGTTGAAAGAAATTCTAACTTCTGACAATTATTGGCGAAGATACATCCGTTTGAATTTGGAAACAGAAACTTAAAACGTCAATTTCTCGAAATGACTTCGAGACTACATATTTTCAGCTTTTGATGCAGAGTCAAAATATATAAAAAGGGCTTCATAATGTTGAAAGAAATTCTAACTTCTGACAATTATTGGCGAAGATACATCCGTTTGAATTTGGAAACAGAAACTTAAAACGTCAATTTCTCGAAATGACTTCGAGACTACATATTTTCAGCTTTTGATGCAGAGTCAAAATATATAAAAAGGGCTTCATAATGTTGAAAGAAATTCTAACTTCTGACAATTATTGGCGAAGATACATCCGTTTGAATTTGGAAACAGAAACTTAAAACGTCAATTTCTCGAAATGACTTCGAGACTACATATTTTCAGCTTTTGATGCAGAATCAAAATATATAAAAAGGGCTTCATAATGTTGAAAGAAATTCTAACTTCTGACAATTATTGGCGAAGATACATCCGTTTGAATTTGGAAACAGAAACTTAAAACGTCGATTTCTCGAAATGACTTCGAGACTACATATTTTCAGCTTTTGATGCAGAATCAAAATATATAAAAAGGGGTTCACAATGTTGAAAGAAATTCTAACTGCTGACAATTATTGGCGAAGATACATCCGGTTGAATTTGGAAACCGATACTTAAAACGTCAATTTCTCGAAATGACTTCGCGACTACATATTTTCAGCTTTTGATGCAGAGTCAAAATATATAAAAAGGGCTTCATAATGTTGAAAGAAATTCTAACTGCTGACAATTATTGGCGAAGATACATCCGTTTGAATTTGGAAACCGAAACGTAAAACGTCAATTTCTCGAAATGACTTCGCGACTACATATTTTCAGCTTTTGATGCAGAATCAAAATATATAAAAAGGGCTTCATAATGTTGAAAGAAATTCTAACTTCTGACAATTATTGGCGAAGATACATCCGTTTGAATTTGGAAACAGAAACTTAAAACGTCAATTTCTCGAAATGACTTTGAGACTACATATTTTCAGCTTTTGATGCAGAGTCAAAATATATAAAAAGGGCTTCATAATGTTGAAAGAAATTCTAACTTCTGACAATTATTGGCGAAGATACATCCGTTTGAATTTGGAAACAGAAACTTAAAACGTCAATTTCTCGAAATGACTTCGAGACTACATATTTTCAGCTTTTGATGCAGAATCAAAATATATAAAAAGGGCTTCATAGTGTTGAAAGAAATTCTGACTTCTGACAATTATTGGCGAAGATACATCCGTTTGAATTTGGAAACCGAAACTTAAAACGCCAATTTCTCGAAATGACTTCGAGACTACATATTTTCAGCTTTTGATGCAGAGTCAAAATATATAAAAAGGGCTTCATAATGTTGAAAGAAATTCTAACTTCTGATAATTATTGGCGAAGATACATCCGTTTGAATTTGGAAACAGAAACTTAAAACGTCAATTTCTCGAAATGACTTCGAGACTACATATTTTCAGCTTTTGATGCAGAATCAAAATATATAAAAAGGGCTTCATAATGTTGAAAGAAATTCTAACTTCTGACAATTATTGGCGAAGATACATCCGTTTGAATTTGGAAACAGAAACTTAAAACGTCAATTTCTCGAAATGACTTCGAGACTACATATTTTCAGCTTTTGATGCAGAATCAAAATATATAAAAAGGGCTTCATAATGTTGAAAGAAATTCTAACTTCTGACAATTATTGGCGAAGATACATCCGTTTGAATTTGGAAACAGAGACTTAAAACGTCGATTTCTTGAAATGACTTCGAGACTACATATTTTCAGCTTTTGATGCAGAGTCAAAATATATAAAAAGGGCTTCATAATGTTGAAAGAAATTCTAACTTCTGACAATTATTGGCGAAGATACATCCGTTTGAATTTGGAAACAGAAACTTAAAACGTCAATTTCTCGAAATGACTTCGAGACTACATATTTTCAGCTTTTGATGCATAGTCAAAATATATAAAAAGGGCTTCATAATGTTGAAAGAAATTCTAACTTCTGACAATTATTGGCGAAGATACATCCGTTTGAATTTGGAAACAGAAACTTAAAACGTCAATTTCTCGAAATGACTTCGAGACTACATATTTTCAGCTTTTAATGCATAGTCAAAATATATAAAAAGGGCTTCATAATGATGAAAGAAATTCTAACTTCTGACAATTATTGGCGAAGATACATCCGTTTGAATTTGGAAACAGAAACTTAAAACGTCAATTTCGCGAAATGACTTCCAGACTACATATTTTCAGCTTTTGATGCAGAATCAAAATATATAAAAAGGGCTTCATAATGTTGAATGAAATTCTAACTTCTGACAATTATTGGCGAAGATACATCCGTTTGAATTTGGAAACAGAAACTTAAAACGTCAATTTCTCGAAATGACTTCGAGACTACATATTTTCAGCTTTTGATGCAGAATCAAAATATATAAAAAGGACTTCATAATGTTGAAAGAAATTCTAACTTCTGACAATTATTGGCGAAGATACATCCGTTTGAATTTGGAAACAGAAACTTAAAACGTCAATTTCTCGAAATGACTTCGAGACTACATATTTTTAGCTTTTGATGCAGAATCAAAATATATAAAAAGGGCTTCATAATGTTGAAAGAAATTCTAACTGCTGACAATTATTGGCGAAGATACATCCGGTTGAATTTGGAAACCGAAACTTAAATCGTCAATTTCTCGAAATGACTTCGCGACTACATATTTTCAGCTTTTGATGCAGAGTCAAAATATATAAAAAGGGCTTCATAATGTTGAAAGAAATTCTAACTTCTGACAATTATTGGCGAAGATACATCCGTTTGAATTTGGAAACCGAAACTTAAAACGTCAATTTCTCGAAATGACTTCGAGACTACATATTTTCAGCTTTTGATGCAGAGTCAAAATATATGAAAAGGGCTTCATAATGTTGAAAGAAATTCTGACTTCTGACAATTATTGGCGAAGATACATACGTTTGAATTTGGAAACAGAAACTTAAAACGTCAATTTCTCGAAATGACTTCGAGACTACATATTTTCAGCTTTTGATGCAGAGTCAAAATATATAAAAAGGGCTTCATAATGTTGAAAGAAATTCTAACTTCTGACAATTATTGGCGAAGATACATCCGTTTGAATTTGGAAACAGAAACTTAAAACGTCAATTTCTCGAAATGACTTCGAGACTACATATTTTCAGCTTTTGATGCACAGTCAAAATATATAAAAAGGGCTTCATAAATGTTGAAAGATATTCTAACTTCTGACAATTATGGCGAAGATACATCCGTTTGAATTCGGAAACAGAAACTTAAAACGTCAATATCTCGAAATGACTTCGTGACTACATATTTCAGCTTTTGATGCAGAATCAAAATATATAACAAGGGCTTCATAATATTGAAAGAAATTCTAACTTCTGACAATTATTGGCGAAGATACATCCGTTTGAATTTGGAAACAGAAACTTAAAACGTCGATTTCTCGAAATGACTTCGAGACTACATATTTTCAGCTTTTGATCCAGAATCAGAATATATAAAACGGGCTTCAAAATGTTGAAAGAAATTCTAACTGCTGACAATTATTGGCGAAGATACATCCGTTTGAATTTGGAAACAAAAACTTAAAACGTCAATTTCTCGAAATGACTTCGAGACTACATATTTTCAGCTTTTGAAGCAGAGTCAAAATATATAAAAAGGGCTTCATAATGTTGAAAGAAATTCTAACTTCTGACAATTATTGGCGAAGATACATCCGTTTGAATTTGGAAACAGAAACTTAAAACGTCAATTTCTCGAAATGACTTCGAGACTACATATTTGCAGCTTTTGATGCAGAGTCAAAATATATAAAAAGGGCTTCATAATGTTGAAAGAAATTCTAACTTCTGACAATTATTGCCGAAGATACATCCGTTTGAATTTGGGAAAATAAACTTAAAACGCCAATATCTCGAAATGACTTCGAGACTACATATTTTCAGCTTTTGATGCAGAATCAAAATATATAAAAACGGCTTCATAATGTTGAAAGAAATTCTAACTTCTGACAATTATTGGCGAAGATACATCCGTTTGAATTTGGAAACAGAAACTTAAAACGTCGATTTCTCGAAATGACTTCGAGACTACATATTTTCAGCTTTTGATCCAGAATCAGAATATATAAAACGGGCTTCAAAATGTTTAGAGAAATTCTAACTGCTGACAATTATTGGCGAAGATACATCCGGTTGAATTTGAAAACCGAAACTTAAAACGTCAATTTCTCGAAATGACTTCGCGACTACATATTTTCAGCTTTTGATGCAGAGTCAAAATATATAAAAAGGACTTCATAATGTTGAAAGAAATTCTGACTTCTGCCAATTATTGGCGAAGATACATCCGTTTGAATTTGGAAACCGAAACGTAAAACGTCAATTTCTCGAAATGACTTCGCGACTACATATTTTCAGCTTTTGATGCAGAGTCAAAATATATAAAAAGGGATTCATAATGTTGAAAGAAATTCTAACTTCTGACAATTATTGGCGAAGATACATCCGTTTGAATTTGGAAACAGAAACTTAAAACGTCAATTTCTCGAAATGACTTTGAGACTACATATTTTCAGCTTTTGATGCAGAGTCAAAATATATAAAAAGGGCTTCATAATGTTGAAAGAAATTCTAACTTCTGACAATTATTGGCGAAGATACATCCGTTTGAATTTGGAAACAAAAACTTAAAACGTCAATTTCTCGAAATGACTTCGAGACTACATATTTTCAGCTTTTGAAGCAGAGTCAAAATATATAAAAAGGGCTTCATAATGTTGAAAGAAATTCTAACTTCTGACAATTATTGGCGAAGATACATCCGTTTGAATTTGGAAACCGAAACTTAAAACGCCAATTTCTCGAAATGACTTCGAGACTACATATTTTCAGCTTTTGATGCAGAGTCAAAATATATAAAAAGGGCTTCATAATGTTGAAAGAAATTCTAACTTCTGACAATTATTGGCGAAGATACATCCGTTTGAATTTGGAAACCGAAACTTAAAACGCCAATATCTCGAAATGACTTCGAGACTACATATTTTCAGCTTTTGATGCAGAGTCAAAATATATAAAAAGGGCTTCATAATGTTGAAAGAAATTCTAACTTCTGACAATTATTGGCGAAGATACATCCGTTTGAATTTGGAAACAAAAACTTAAAACGTCAATTTCTCGAAATGACTTCGAGACTACATATTTTCAGCTTTTGAAGCAGAGTCAAAATATATAAAAAGGGCTTCATAATGTTGAAAGAAATTCTAACTTCTGACAATTATTGGCGAAGATACATCCGTTTGAATTTGGAAACCGAAACGTAAAACGTCAATTTCTCGAAATGACTTCGCGACTACATATTTTCAGCTTTTGATGCAGAGTCAAAATATATAAAAAGGGATTCATAATGTTGCAAGAAATTCTAACTTCTGACAATTATTGGCGAAGATACATCCGTTTGAATTTGGAAACAGAAACTTAAAACGTCAATTTCTCGAAATGACTTTGAGACTACATATTTTCAGCTTTTAATGCAGAATCAAAATATATAAAAAGGGCTTCATAATGTTGAAAGAAATTCTAACTTCTGACAATTATTGGCGAAGATACATCCGTTTGAATTTGGAAACAGAAACTTAAAACGTCGATTTCTCGAAATGACTTCGAGACTACATATTTTCAGCTTTTGATGCAGAATCAAAATATATAAAAAGGGCTTCATAATGTTGAAAGAAATTCTAACTTCTGACAATTATTGGCGAAGATACATCCGTTTGAATTTGGAAACAGAAACTTAAAACGTCAATTTCGCGAAATGACTTCGAGACTACATATTTTCAGCTTTTGATGCAGAGTCAAAATATATAAAAAGGGATTCATAATGTTGCAAGAAATTCTAACTTCTGACAATTATTGGCGAAGATACATCCGTTTGAATTTGGAAACAGAAACTTAAAACGTCGATTTCTCGAAATGACTTCGAGACTACATATTTTCAGCTTTTGATGCAGAATCAAAATATATAAAAAGGGCTTCATAATGTTGAAAGAAATTCTGACTTCTGACAATTATTGGCGAAGATACATCCGTTTGAATTTGGAAACAGAAACTTAAAACGTCGATTTCTCGAAATGACTTCGAGACTACATATTTTCAGCTTTTGATCCAGAATCAGAATATATAAAAAGGGCTTCATAATGTTGAAAGAAATTCTGACTTCTGACAATTATTGGCGAAGATACATCCGTTTGAATTTGGAAACCGAAACTTAAAACGTCAATTTCTCGAAATGACTTCGAGACTACATATTTTCAGCTTTTGATGCAGAGTCAAAATACATAAAAAAGGGCTTCATAATGTTGAAAGAAATTCTGACTTCTGCCAATTATTGGCGAAGATACATCCGTTTGAATTTGGAAACCGAAACTTAAAACGTCAATTTCTCGAAATGACTTCGCGACTACATATTTTCAGCTTTTGATGCAGAGTCAAAATATATAAAAAGGGCTTCATAATGTTGAAAGAAATTCTGACTTCTGACAATTATTGGCGAAGATACATCCGGTTGAATTTGGAAACCGAAACGTAAAACGTCAATTTCTCGAAATGACTTCGCGACTACATATTTTCAGCTTTTGATGCAGAGTCAAAATATATAAAAAGGGATTCATAATGTTGAAAGAAATTCTAACTGCTGACAATTATTGGCGAAGATACATCCGTTTGAATTTGGAAACAGAAACTTAAAACGTCAATTTCTCGAAATGACTTTGAGACTACATATTTTCAGCTTTTGATGCAGAATCAAAATATATAAAAAGGGCTTCATAATGTTGAAAGAAATTCTAACTTCTGACAATTATTGGCGAAGATACATCCGTTTGAATTTGGAAACAAAAACTTAAAACGTCAATTTCTCGAAATGACTTCGAGACTACATATTTTCAGCTTTTGAAGCAGAGTCAAAATATATAAAAAGGGCTTCATAATGTTGAAAGAAATTCTAACTTCTGACAATTATTGGCGAAGATACATCCGTTTGAATTTGGAAACCGAAACTTAAAACGCCAATTTCTCGAAATGACTTCGAGACTACATATTTTCAGCTTTTGATGCAGAGTCAAAATATATAAAAAGGGCTTCATAATGTTGAAAGAAATTCTAACTTCTGACAATTATTGGCGAAGATACATCCGTTTGAATTTGGAAACCGAAACTTAAAACGCCAATATCTCGAAATGACTTCGAGACTACATATTTTCAGCTTTTGATGCAGAATCAAAATATATAAAAAGGGCTTCATAATGTTGAAAGAAATTCTAACTTCTGACAATTATTGGCGAAGATACATCCGTTTGAATTTGGAAACAGAAACTTAAAACGTCAATTTCTCGAAATGACTTCGAGACTACATATTTTCAGCTTTTGATGCAGAATCAAAATATATAAAACGGGCTTCATAATGTTGAAAGAAATTCTAACTGCTGACAATTATTGGCGAAGATACATCCGTTTGAATTTGGAAACCGAAACTTAAAACGTCAATTTCTCGAAATGACTTCGCGACTACATATTTTCAGCTTTTGATGCAGAGTCAAAATATATAAAAAGGGCTTCATAATGTTGAAAGAAATTCTGACTTCTGCCAATTATTGGCGAAGATACATCCGTTTGAATTTGGAAACCGAAACGTAAAACGTCAATTTCTCGAAATGACTTCGCGACTACATATTTTCAGCTTTTGACGCAGAGTCAAAATATATAAAAAGGGATTCATAATGTTGCAAGAAATTCTAACTTCTGACAATTATTGGCGAAGATACATCCGTTTGAATTTGGAAACAGAAACTTAAAACGTCAATTTCTCGAAATGACTTTGAGACTACATATTTTCAGCTTTTGATGCAGAGTCAAAATATATAAAAAGGGCTTCATAATGTTGAAAGAAATTCTAACTTCTGACAATTATTGGCGAAGATACATCCGTTTGAATTTGGAAACAAAAACTTAAAACGTCAATTTCTCGAAATGACTTCGAGACTACATATTTTCAGCTTTTGAAGCAGAGTCAAAATATATAAAAAGGGCTTCATAATGTTGAAAGAAATTCTAACTTCTGACAATTATTGGCGAAGATACATCCGTTTGAATTTGGAAACAGAAACTTAAAACGCCAATTTCTCGAAATGACTTCGCGACTACATATTTTCAGCTTTTGATGCAGAGTCAAAATATATAAAAAGGGCTTCATAATGTTGAAAGAAATTCTAACTTCTGATAATTATTGGCGAAGATACATCCGTTTGAATTTGGAAACAGAAACTTAAAACGTCAATTTCTCGAAATGACTTCGAGACTACATATTTTCAGCTTTTGATGCAGAATCAAAATATATAAAAAGGGCTTCATAATGTTGAAAGAAATTCTAACTTCTGACAATTATTGGCGAAGATACATCCGTTTGAATTTGGAAACAGAAACTTAAAACGTCAATTTCTCGAAATGACTTCGAGACTACATATTTTCAGCTTTTGATGCAGAATCAAAATATATAAAAAGGGCTTCATAATGTTGAAAGAAATTCGAACTTCTGACAATTATTGGCGAAGATACATCCGTTTGAATTTGGAAACAGAAACTTAAAACGTCGATTTCTTGAAATGACTTCGAGACAACATATTTTCAGCTTTTGATGCAGAATCAAAATATATAAAAAGGGCTTCATAATGTTGAAAGAAATTCTAACTTCTGACAATTATTGGCGAAGATACATCCGTTTGAATTTGGAAACAGAAGCTTAAAACGTCAATTTCTCGAAATGACTTCGAGACTACATATTTTCAGCTTTTGAAGCAGAGTCAAAATATATAAAAAGGGCTTCATAATGTTGAAAGAAATTCTAACTTCTGACAATTATTGGCGAAGATACATCCGTTTGAATTTGGAAACAGAAACTTAAAACGCCAATTTCTCGAAATGACTTCGCGACTACATATTTTCAGCTTTTGATGCAGAGTCAAAATATATAAAAAGGGCTTCATAATGTTGAAAGAAATTCTAACTTCTGATAATTATTGGCGAAGATACATCCGTTTGAATTTGGAAACAGAAACTTAAAACGTCAATTTCTCGAAATGACTTCGAGACTACATATTTTCAGCTTTTGATGCAGAATCAAAATATATAAAAAGGGCTTCATAATGTTGAAAAAAATTCTAACTTCTGACAATTATTGGCGAAGATACATCCGTTTGAATTTGGAAACAGAAACTTAAAACGTCAATTTCGCGAAATGACTTCCAGACTACATATTTTCAGCTTTTGATGCAGAATCAAAATATATAAAAAGGGCTTCATAATGTTGAAAGAAATTCTAACTTCTGACAATTATTGGCGAAGATACATCCGTTTGAATTTGGAAACAGAAACTTAAAACGTCGATTTCTTGAAATGACTTCGAGACTACATATTTTCAGCTTTTGATGCAGAATCAAAATATATAAAAAGGGGTTCATAATGTTGAAAGAAATTCTAACTTCTGACAATTATTGGCGAAGATACATCCGTTTGAATTTGGAAACAGAAGCTTAAAACGTCAATTTCTCGAAATGACTTCGAGACTACATATTTTCAGCTTTTGATGCAGAGTCAAAATATATAAAAAGGGCTTCATAATGTTGAAAGAAATTCTAACTTCTGACAATTATTGGCGAAGATACATCCGTTTGAATTTGGAAACAGAAACTTAAAACGTCAATCTCGCGAAATGACTTCCAGACTACATATTTTCAGCTTTTAATACATAGTCAAAATATATAAAAAGGGCTTCATAATGTTGAAAGAAATTCTAACTGTTGACAATTATTGGCGAAGATACATCCGTTTGAATTTGGAAACAGAAACTTAAAACGTCAATTTCTCGAAATGACTTCGAGACTACATATTTTCAGCTTTTGATGCAGAATCAAAATATATAAAAAGGGCTTCATAATGTTGAAAGAAATTCTGACTTCTGACAATTATTGGCGAAGATACATCCGGTTGAATTTGGAAACCGAAACTTAAAACGTCAATTTCTCGAAATGACTTCGCGACTACATATTTTCAGCTTTTGATGCAGAGTCAAAATATATAAAAAGGGCTTCATAATGTTGAAAGAAATTCTAACTTCTGACAATTATTGGCGAAGATACATCCGTTTGAATTTGGAAACAGAAACTTAAAACGTCAATTTCTCGAAATGACTTTGAGACTACATATTTTCAGCTTTTGATGCAGAGTCAAAATATATAAAAAGGGCTTCATAATGTTGAAAGAAATTCTAGCTTCTGACAATTATTGGCGAAGATACATCCGTTTGAATTTGGAAACAGAAACTTAAAACGCCAATTTCGCGAAATGACTTCGAGACTACATATTTTCAGCTTTTGATGCAGAATCAAAATATATAAAAAGGGCTTCATAATGTTGAAAGAAATTCTAACTTCTGACAATTATTGGCGAAGATACATCCGTTTGAATTTG
The DNA here is from genome assembly GCF_018153295.1 of Drosophila grimshawi. Taxonomy (NCBI): domain Eukaryota; kingdom Metazoa; phylum Arthropoda; class Insecta; order Diptera; family Drosophilidae; genus Drosophila; species Drosophila grimshawi. Next base: position 100,036 of record NW_025062919.1, read on the forward strand.
GAAACAGAAACTTAAAACGTCAATTTCTCGAAATGACTTCGCGACTACATATTTTCAGCTTTTGATGCAGAGTCAAAATATATAAAAAGGGCTTCATAATTTTGAAAGAAATTCTAACTTCTGACAATTATTGGCGAAGATACATCCGTTTGAATTTGGGAAAAGAAACTTAAACCGCCAATATCTCGAAATGACTTCGAGACTACATATTTTCAGCTTTTGGTGCAGAATCAAAATATATAAAAAGGGGTTCATAATGTTGAAAGAAATTCTAACTTCTGACAATTATTGGCGAAGATACATCCGTTTGAATTTGGAAACAAAAACTTAAAACGTCAATTTCTCGAAATGACTTCGAGACTACATATTTTCAGCTTTTGATGCAGAGTCAAAATATATAAAAAGGGCTTCATAATGTTGAAAGAAATTCTAACTTCTGACAATTATTGGCGAAGATACATCCGTTTGAATTTGGAAACCGAAACTTAAAACGCCAATTTCTCGAAATGACTTCGAGACTACATATTTTCAGCTTTTGATGCAGAGTCAAAATATATAAACAGGGCTTCATAATGTTGAAAGAAATTCTAACTTCTGATAATTATTGGCGAAGATACATCCGTTTGAATTTGGAAACAGAAACTTAAAACGTCAATTTCTCGAAATGACTTCGAGACTACATATTTTCAGCTTTTGATGCAGAATCAAAATATATAAAAAAGGGCTTCATAATGTTGAAAGAAATTCTAACTTCTGACAATTATTGGCGAAGATACATCCGTTTGAATTTGGAAACAGAAACTTAAAACGTCAATTTCTCGAAATGACTTCGAGACTACATATTTTCAGCTTTTGATACAGAATCAAAATATATAAAAAGGGCTTCATAATGTTGAAAGAAATTCTAACTTCTGACAATTATTGGCGAAGATACATCCGTTTGAATTTGGAAACAGAGACTTAAAACGTCAATTTCTCGAAATGACTTCGAGACTACATATTTTCAGCTTTTGATGCAGAATCAAAATATATAAAAAGGGCTTCATAATGTTGAAAGAAATTCTAACTTCTGACAATTATTGGCGAAGATACATCCGTTTGAATTTGGAAACAGAAGCTTAAAACGTCAATTTCTCGAAATGACTTCGAGACTACATATTTTCAGGTTTTGATGCATAGTCAAAATATATAAAAAGGGCTTCATAATGTTGAAAGAAATTCTAACTTCTGACAATTATTGGCGAAGATACATCCGTTTGAATTTGGAAACAGAAACTTAAAACGTCAATTTCTCGAAATGACTTCGAGACTACATATTTTCAGCTTTTAATGCATAGTCAAAATATATAAAAAGGGCTTCATAATGATGAAAGAAATTCTAACTTCTGACAATTATTGGCGAAGATACATCCGTTTGAATTTGGAAACAGAAACTTAAAACGTCAATTTCGTGAAATGACTTCCAGACTACATATTTTCAGCTTTTGATGCAGAATCAAAATATATAAAAAGGGCTTCATAATGTTGAATGAAATTCTAACTTCTGACAATTATTGGCGAAGATACATCCGTTTGAATTTGGAAACAGAAACTTAAAACGTCAATTTCTCGAAATGACTTCGAGACTACATATTTTCAGCTTTTGATGCAGAATCAAAATATATAAAAAGGGCTTCATAATGTTGAAAGAAATTCTAACTTCTGACAATTATTGGCGAAGATACATCCGTTTGAATTTGGAAACAGAAACTTAAAACGTCAATTTCTCGAAATGACTTCGAGACTACATATTTTTAGCTTTTGATGCAGAATCAAAATATATAAAAAGGGCTTCATAATGTTGAAAGAAATTCTAACTGCTGACAATTATTGGCGAAGATACATCCGGTTGAATTTGGAAACCGAAACTTAAATCGTCAATTTCTCGAAATGACTTCGCGACTACATATTTTCAGCTTTTGATGCAGAGTCAAAATATATAAAAAGGGCTTCATAATGTTGAAAGAAATTCTAACTTCTGACAATTATTGGCGAAGATACATCCGGTTGAATTTGGAAACCGAAACTTAAAACGTCAATTTCTCGAAATGACTTCGCGACTACATATTTTCAGCTTTTGAAGCACAGTCAAAATATATGAAAAGGGCTTCATAATGTTGAAAGAAATTCTAACTTCTGACAATTATTGGCGAAGATACATCCGTTTGAATTTGGAAACAGAAACTTAAAACGTCAATTTCTCGAAATGACTTCGCGACTACATATTTTCAGCTTTTGATGCAGAGTCAAAATATATAAAAAGGGCTTCATAATGTTGAAAGAAATTCTAACTTCTGACAATTATTGGCGAAGATACATCCGTTTGAATTTGGAAACAGAAACTTAAAACGTCAATTTCTCGAAATGACTTTGAGACTACATATTTTCAGCTTTTGATGCAGAGTCAAAATATATAAAAAAGGGCTTCATAATGTTGAAAGAAATTCTAACTTCTGACAATTATTGGCGAAGATACATCCGTTTGAATTTGGAAACAGAAACTTAAAACGTCAATTTCTCGAAATGACTTCGCGACTACATATTTTCAGCTTTTGATGCAGAGTCAAAATATATAAAAAGGGCTTCATAATGTTGAAAGAAATTCTAACTTCTGATAATTATTGGCGAAGATACATCCGTTTGAATTTGGAAACAGAAACTTAAAACGTCAATTTCTCGACATGACTTCGAGACTACATATTTTCAGCTTTTGATGCAGAATCAAAATATATAAAAAGGGCTTCATAATGTTGAAAGAAATTCTAACTTCTGACAATTATTGGTGAAGATACATCCGTTTGAATTTGGAAACAGAAACTTAAAACGTCAATTTCTCGAAATGACTTCGAGACTAAATATTTTCAGCTTTTGACGCAGAGTCAAAATATATAAAAAGGGCTTCATAATGTTGAAAGAAATTCTAACTTCTGACAATTATTGGCGAAGATACATCCGTTTGAATTTGGAAACAGAGACTTAAAACGTCGATTTCTTGAAATGACTTCGAGACTACATATTTTCAGCTTTTGATGCAGAGTCAAAATATATAAAAAGGGCTTCATAATGTTGAAAGAAATTCTAACTTCTGACAATTATTGGCGAAGATACATCCGTTTGAATTTGGAAACAGAAGCTTAAAACGTCAATTTCTCGAAATGACTTCGAGACTACATATTTTCAGGTTTTGATGCAGAGTCAAAATATATAAAAAGGGCTTCATAATGTTGAAAGAAATTCTAACTTCTGACAATTATTGGCGAAGATACATCCGTTTGAATTTGGAAACAGAAACTTAAAACGTCAATTTCTCGAAATGACTTCGAGACTACATATTTTCAGCTTTTAATGCATAGTCAAAATATATAAAAAGGGCTTCATAATGTTGAAAGAAATTCTAACTTCTGACAATTATTGGCGAAGATACATCCGTTTGAATTTGGAAACAGAAACTTAAAACGTCAATTTCGCGAAATGACTTCCAGACTACATATTTTCAGCTTTTGATGCAGAATCAAAATATATAAAAAGGGCTTCATAATGTTGAATGAAATTCTAACTTCTGACAGTTATTGGCGAAGATACATCCGTTTGAATTTGGAAACAGAAACTTAAAACGTCAATTTTTCGAAATGACTTCGAGACTACATATTTTCAGCTTTTGATGCAGAATCAAAATATATAAAAAGGGCTTCATAATGTTGAAAGAAATTCTAACTTCTGACAATTATTGGCGAAGATACATCCGTTTGAATTTGGAAACAGAAACTTAAAACGTCAATTTCTCGAAATGACTTCGAGACTACATATTTTTAGCTTTTGATGCAGAGTCAAAATATATAAAAAGGGCTTCATAATGTTGAAAGAAATTCTAACTTCTGACAATTATTGGCGAAGATACATCCGTTTGAATTTGGAAACAGAAACTTAAAACGTCAATTTCTCGAAATGACTTTGAGACTACATATTTTCAGCTTTTGATGCAGAGTCAAAATATATAAAAAAGGGCTTCATAATGTTGAAAGAAATTCTAACTTCTGACAATTATTGGCGAAGATACATCCGTTTGAATTTGGAAACAGAAGCTTAAAACGTCAATTTCTCGAAATGACTTCGAGACTACATATTTTCAGCTTTTGATGCATAGTCAAAATATATAAAAAGGGCTTCATAATGTTGAAAGAAATTCTAACTTCTGACAAATATTGGCGAAGATACATCCGTTTGAATTTGGAAACAGAAACTTAAAACGTCAATTTCTCGAAATGACTTCGCGACTACATATTTTCAGCTTTTGATGCAGAGTCAAAATATATAAAAAGGGCTTCATAATGATGAAAGAAATTCTAACTTCTGACAATTATTGGCGAAGATACATCCGTTTGAATTTGGAAACAGAAACTTAAAACGTCAATTTCGCGAAATGACTTCCAGACTACATATTTTCAGCTTTTGATGCAGAATCAAAATATATAAAAAGGGCTTCATAATGTTGAATGAAATTCTAACTTCTGACAATTATTGGCGAAGATACATCCGTTTGAATTTGGAAACAGAAACTTAAAACGTCAATTTCTCGAAATGACTTCGAGACTACATATTTTCAGCTTTTGATGCAGAATCAAAATATATAAAAAGGGCTTCATAATGTTGAAAGAAATTCTAACTTCTGACAATTATTGGCGAAGATACATCCGTTTGAATTTGGAAACAGAAACTTAAAACGTCAATTTCTCGAAATGACTTCGAGACTACATATTTTTAGCTTTTGATGCAGAATCAAAATATATAAAAAGGGCTTCATAATGTTGAAAGAAATTCTAACTGCTGACAATTATTGGCGAAGATACATCCGGTTGAATTTGGAAACCGAAACTTAAATCGTCAATTTCTCGAAATGACTTCGCGACTACATATTTTCAGCTTTTGATGCAGAGTCAAAATATATAAAAAGGGCTTCATAATGTTGAAAGAAATTCTAACTGCTGACAATTATTGGCGAAGATACATCCGTTTGAATTTGGAAACCGAAACTTAAAACGTCAATTTCTCGAAATGACTTCGAGACTACATATTTTCAGCTTTTGATGCAGAGTCAAAATATATGAAAAGGGCTTCATAATGTTGAAAGAAATTCTGACTTCTGACAATTATTGGCGAAGATACATACGTTTGAATTTGGAAACAGAAACTTAAAACGTCAATTTCTCGAAATGACTTCGCGACTACATATTTTCAGCTTTTGATGCAGAGTCAAAATATATAAAAAGGGCTTCATAATGTTGAAAGAAATTCTAACTTCTGACAATTATTGGCGAAGATACATCCGTTTGAATTTGGAAACAGAAACTTAAAACGTCAATTTCTCGAAATGACTTTGAGACTACATATTTTCAGCTTTTGATGCAGAGTCAAAATATATAAAAAAGGGCTTCATAATGTTGAAAGAAATTCTAACTTCTGACAATTATTGGCGAAGATACATCCGTTTGAATTTGGAAACAGAAACTTAAAACGTCAATATCTCGAAATGACTTCGTGACTACATATTTTCAGCTTTTGATGCAGAATCAAAATATATAAAAAGGGCTTCATAATATTGAAAGAAATTCTAACTTCTGACAATTATTGGCGAAGATACATCCGTTTGAATTTGGAAACAGAAACTTAAAACGTCGATTTCTCGAAATGACTTCGAGACTACATATTTTCAGCTTTTGATCCAGAATCAGAATATATAAAACGGGCTTCAAAATGTTGAAAGAAATTCTAACTGCTGACAATTATTGGCGAAGATACATCCGTTTGAATTTGGAAACAAAAACTTAAAACGTCAATTTCTCGAAATGACTTCGAGACTACATATTTTCAGCTTTTGAAGCAGAGTCAAAATATATAAAAAGGGCTTCATAATGTTGAAAGAAATTCTAACTTCTGACAATTATTGGCGAAGATACATCCGTTTGAATTTGGAAACAGAAACTTAAAACGTCAATTTCTCGAAATGACTTCGAGACTACATATTTTCAGCTTTTGATGCAGAGTCAAAATATATAAAATGGGCTTCATAATGTTGAAAGAAATTCTGAATTCTGACAATTATTGGCGAAGATACATCCGTTTGAATTTGGGAAAATAAACTTAAAACGCCAATATCTCGAAATGACTTCGAGACTACATATTTTCAGCTTTTGATGCAGAATCAAAATATATAAAAAGGGCTTCATAATGTTGAAAGAAATTCTAACTTCTGACAATTATTGGCGAAGATACATCCGTTTGAATTTGGAAACAGAAACTTAAAACGTCGATTTCTCGAAATGACTTCGAGACTACATATTTTCAGCTTTTGATCCAGAATCAGAATATATAAAACGGGCTTGAAAATGTTGAAAGAAATTCTAACTGCTGACAATTATTGGCGAAGATACATCCGGTTGAATTTGAAAACCGAAACTTAAAACGTCAATTTCTCGAAATGACTTCGCGACTACATATTTTCAGCTTTTGATGCAGAGTCAAAATATATAAAAAGGGCTTCATAATGTTGAAAGAAATTCTGACTTCTGCCAATTATTGGCGAAGATACATCCGGTTGAATTTGGAAACCGAAACTTAAAACGTCAATTTCTCGAAATGACTTCGCGACTACATATTTTCAGCTTTTGATGCAGAGTCAAAATATATAAAAAGGGCTTCATAATGTTGCAAGAAATTCTAACTTCTGACAATTATTGGCGAAGATACATCCGTTTGAATTTGGAAACAGAAACTTAAAACGTCAATTTCTCGAAATGACTTTGAGACTACATATTTTCAGCTTTTGATGCAGAGTCAAAATATATAAAAAGGGCTTCATAATGTTGAAAGAAATTCTAACTTCTGACAATTATTGGCGAAGATACATCCGTTTGAATTTGGAAACAAAAACTTAAAACGTCAATTTCTCGAAATGACTTCGAGACTACATATTTTCAGCTTTTGAAGCAGAGTCAAAATATATAAAAAGGGCTTCATAATGTTGAAAGAAATTCTAACTTCTGACAATTAGTGGCGAAGATACATCCGTTTGAATTTGGAAACCGAAACTTAAAACGTCAATTTCTCGAAATGACTTCGCGACTACATATTTTCAGCTTTTGATGCAGAGTCAAAATATATAAAAAGGGCTTCATAATGTTGAAAGAAATTCTAACTTCTGATAATTATTGGCGAAGATACATCCGTTTGAATTTGGAAACAGAAACTTAAAACGTCAATTTCTCGAAATGACTTCGAGACTACATATTTTCAGCTTTTGATGCAGAATCAAAATATATAAAAAGGGCTTCATAATGTTGAAAGAAATTCTAACTTCTGACAATTATTGGCGAAGATACATCCGTTTGAATTTGGAAACAGAAACTTAAAACGTCAATTTCTCGAAATGACTTCGAGACTACATATTTTCAGCTTTTGATGCAGAATCAAAATATATAAAAAGGGCTTCATAATGTTGAAAGAAATTCTAACTTCTGACAATTATTGGCGAAGATACATCCGTTTGAATTTGGAAACAGAGACTTAAAACGTCGATTTCTTGAAATGACTTCGAGACTACATATTTTCAGCTTTTGATGCAGAATCAAAATATATAAAAAGGGCTTCATAATGTTGAAAAAAATTCTAACTTCTGACAATTATTGGCGAAGATACATCCGTTTGAATTTGGAAACAGAAACTTAAAACGTCAATTTCTCGAAATGACTTCGAGACTACATATTTTCAGCTTTTGATGCATAGTCAAAATATATAAAAAGGGCTTCATAATGTTGAAAGAAATTCTAACTTCTGACAATTATTGGCGAAGATACATCCGTTTGAATTTGGAAACAGAAACTTAAAACGTCAATTTCTCGAAATGACTTCGAGACTACATATTTTCAGCTTTTGATGCATAGTCAAAATATATAAAAAGGGCTTCATAATGATGAAAGAAATTCTAACTTCTGACAATTATTGGCGAAGATACATCCGTTTGAATTTGGAAACAGAAACTTAAAACGTCAATTTCGCGAAATGACTTCCAGACTACATATTTTCAGCTTTTGATGCAGAATCAAAATATATAAAAAGGGCTTCATAATGTTGAAAGAAATTCTAACTTCTGACAATTATTGGCGAAGATACATCCGTTTGAATTTGGAAACAGAAACTTAAAACGTCAATTTCTCGAAATGACTTCGAGACTACATATTTTCAGCTTTTGATGCAGAATCAAAATATATAAAAAGGACTTCATAATGTTGAAAGAAATTCTAACTTCTGACAATTATTGGCGAAGATACATCCGTTTGAATTTGGAAACAGAAACTTAAAACGTCAATTTCTCGAAATGACTTCGAGACTACATATTTTTAGATTTTGATGCAGAATCAAAATATATAAAAAGGGCTTCATAATGTTGAAAGAAATTCTAACTGCTGACAATTATTGGCGAAGATACATCCGGTTGAATTTGGAAACCGAAACTTAAATCGTCAATTTCTCGAAATGACTTCGCGACTACATATTTTCAGCTTTTGATGCAGAGTCAAAATATATAAAAAGGGCTTCATAATGTTGAAAGAAATTCTAACTTCTGATAATTATTGGCGAAGATACATCCGTTTGAATTTGGAAACAGAAACTTAAAACGTCAATTTCTCGAAATGACTTCGAGACTACATATTTTCAGCTTTTGATGCAGAGTCAAAATATATAAAAAGGGCTTCATAATGTTGAAAGAAATTCTAACTTCTGACAATTATTGGCGAAGATACATCCGTTTGAATTTGGAAACAGAAACTTAAAACGTCAATTTCTCGAAATGACTTCGAGACTACATATTTTCAGCTTTTGATGCAGAATCAAAATATATAAAAAGGGCTTCATAATGTTGAAAGAAATTCTAACTTCTGACAATTATTGGCGAAGATACATCCGTTTGAATTTGGAAACAGAGGCTTAAAACGTCGATTTCTTGAAATGACTTCGTGACTACATATTTTCAGCTTTTGATGCAGAGTCAAAATATATAAAAAGGGCTTCATAATGTTGAAAGAAATTCTAACTTCTGACAATTATTGGCGAAGATACATCCGTTTGAATTTGGAAACAGAGACTTAAAACGTCAATTTCTCGAAATGACTTCGAGACTACATATTTTCAGCTTTTGATGCATAGTCAAAATATATAAAAAGGGCTTCATAATGTTGAAAGAAATTCTAACTTCTGACAATTATTGGCGAAGATACATCCGTTTGAATTTGGAAACAGAAACTTAAAACGTCAATTTCTCGAAATGACTTCGAGACTACATATTTTCAGCTTTTGATGCATAGTCAAAATATATAAAAAGGGCTTCATAATGATGAAAGAAATTCTAACTTCTGACAATTATTGACGAAGATACATCCGTTTGAATTTGGAAACAGAAACTTAAAACGTCAATTTCGCGAAATGACTTCCAGACTACATATTTTCAGCTTTTGATGCAGAATCAAAATATATAAAAAGGACTTCATAATGTTGAAAAAAATTCTAACTTCTGACAATTATTGGCGAAGATACATCCGTTTGAATTTGGAAACAGAAACTTAAAACGTCAATTTCGCGAAATGACTTCGAGACAACATATTTTTAGCTTTTGATGCAGAATCAAAATATATAAAAAGGGCTTCATAATGTTGAAAGAAATTCTAACTTCTGACAATTATTGGCGAAGATACATCCGTTTGAATTTGGAAACAGAAACTTAAAACGTCAATTTCTCGAAATGACTTCGAGACTACATATTTTCAGCTTTTGATGCAGAATCAAAATATATAAAGAGGGCTTCATAATGTTGAAAGAAATTCTAACTTCTGACAATTATTGGCGAAGATACATCCGGTTGAATTTGGAAACCGAAACTTAAAACGTCAATTTCTCGAAATGATTTCGCGACTACATATTTTCAGCTTTTGATGCAGAGTCAAAATATATAAAAAGGGTTTCATAATGTTGAAAGAAATTCTGACTTCTGCCAATTATTGGCGAAGATACATCCGTTTGAATTTGGAAACCGAAACGTAAAACGTCAATTTCTCGAAATGACTTCGCGACTACATATTTTCAGCTTTTGATGCAGAGTCAAAATATATAAAAAGGGCTTCATAATGTTGCAAGAAATTCTAACTTCTGACAATTATTGGCGAAGATACATCCGTTTGAATTTGGAAACAGAAACTTAAAACGTCAATTTCTCGAAATGACTTTGAGACTACATATTTTCAGCTTTTGATGCAGAGTCAAAATATATAAAAAGGGCTTCATAATGTTGAAAGAAATTCTAACTTCTGACAATTATTGGCGAAGATACATCCGTTTGAATTTGGAAACAAAAACTTAAAACGTCAATTTCTCGAAATGACTTCGAGACTACATATTTTCAGCTTTTGAAGCAGAGTCAAAATATATAAAAAGGGCTTCATAATGTTGAAAGAAATTCTAACTTCTGACAATTATTGGCGAAGATACATCCGTTTGAATTTGGAAACCGAAACTTAAAACGTCAATTTCTCGAAATGACTTCGCGACTACATATTTTCAGCTTTTGATGCAGAGTCAAAATATATAAAAAGGACTTCATAATGTTGAAAGAAATTCTAACTTCTGACAATTATTGGCGAAGATACATCCGTTTGAATTTGGAAACAGAAACTTAAAACGTCAATTTCTCGAAATGACTTTGAGACTACATATTTTCAGCTTTTGATGCAGAGTCAAAATATATAAAAAGGGCTTCATAATGTTGAAAGAAATTCTAACTGCTGACAATTATTGGCGAAGATACATCCGGTTGAATTTCGAAACTGAAACTTAAATCGTCAATTTGTCGAAATGACTTCGCGACTACATATTTTCAGCTTTTGATGCAGAGTCAAAATATATAAAAAGGGCTTCATAATGTTGAAAGAAATTCTGACTTCTGACAATTATTGGCGAAGATACATCCGTTTGAATTTGGGAAAAGAAACTTAAACCGCCAATATCTCGAAAAGACTTCGAGACTACATATTTTCAGCTTTTGATGCAGAATCAAAATATATAAAAAGGGCTTTATACTGTTGAAAGAAATTCTAACTTCTGACAATTATTTACGAAGATACATCCGGTTGAATTTGAAAACCGAAACTTAAAACGTCAATTTCTCGAAATGACTTCGAGACTACATATTTTCAGCTTTTGATGCAGAGTCAAAATATATAAAAAGGGCTTCATAATGTTGAAAGAAATTCTAACTTCTGACAATTATTGGCGAAGATACATCCGTTTGAATTTGGAAACAGAAACTTAAAACGTCAATTTCTCGAAATGACTTCGAGACTACATATTTTCAGCTTTTGATGCAGAGTCAAAATATATGAAAAGGGCTTCATAATGTTGAAAGAAATTCTGACTTCTGACAATTATTGGCGAAGATACATACGTTTGAATTTAGAAACAGAAACTTAAAACGTCAATTTCTCGAAATGACTTCGCGACTACATATTTTCAGCTTTTGATGCAGAGTCAAAATATATAAAAAGGGCTTCATAATGTTGAAAGAAATTCTAACTTCTGACAATTATTGGCGAAGATACATCCGTTTGAATTTGGAAACAGAAACTTAAAACGTCAATTTCTCGAAATGACTTTGAGACTACATATTTTCAGCTTTTGATGCAGAGTCAAAATATATAAAAAAGGGCTTCATAATGTTGAAAGAAATTCTAACTTCTGACAATTATTGGCGAAGATACATCCGTTTGAATTTGGAAACAGAAACTTAAAACGTCAATATCTCGAAATGACTTCGAGACTACATATTTTCAGCTTTTGATGCAGAATCAAAATATATAAAAAGGGCTTCATAATATTGAAAGAAATTCTAACTTCTGACAATTATTGGCGAAGATACATCCGTTTGAATTTGGAAACAGAAACTTAAAACGTCGATTTCTCGAAATGACTTCGAGACTACATATTTTCAGCTTTTGATCCAGAATCAGAATATATAAAACGGGCTTCAAAATGTTGAAAGAAATTCTAACTGCTGACAATTATTGGCGAAGATACATCCGTTTGAATTTGGAAACCGAAACTTAAAACGTCAATTTCTCGAAATGACTTCGCGACTACATATTTTCAGCTTTTGATGCAGAGTCAAAATATATAAAAAGGGCTTCATAATGTTGAAAGAAATTCTAACTTCTGACAATTATTGGCGAAGATACATCCGTTTGAATTTGGAAACAGAAACTTAAAACGTCAATTTCTCGAAATGACTTCGCGACTACATATTTTCGGCTTTTGATGCAGAGTCAAAATATATAAAAAGGACTTCATAATGTTGAAAGAAATTCTAACTTCTGACAATTATTGGCGAAGATACATCCGTTTGAATTTGGAAACAGAAACTTAAAACGTCAATTTCTCGAAATGACTTTGAGACTACATATTTTCAGCTTTTGATGCAGAATCAAAATATATAAAAAGGGCTTCATAATGTTGAAAGAAATTCTTACTGCTGACAATTATTGGCGAAGATACATCCGGTTGAATTTCGAAACCGAAACTTAAATCGTCAATTTCTCGAAATGACTTCGCGACTACATATTTTCAGCTTTTGATGCAGAGTCAAAATATATAAAAAGGGCTTCATAATGTTGAAAGAAATTCTGACTTCTGACAATTATTGGCGAAGATACATCCGTTTGAATTTGGGAAAAGAAACTTAAACCGCCAATATCTCGAAAAGACTTCGAGACTACATATTTTCAGCTTTTGATGCAGAATCAAAATATATAAAAAGGGCTTCATAATGTTGAAAGAAATTCTAACTTCTGACAATTATTGGCGAAGATACATCCGTTTGAATTTGGAAACAGAAACTTAAAACGTCAATTTCTCGAAATGACTTCGAGACTACATATTTTCAGCTTTTGATGCAGAGTCAAAATATATGAAAAGGGCTTCATAATGTTGAAAGAAATTCTGACTTCTGACAATTATTGGCGAAGATACAAACGTTTGAATTTAGAAACAGAAACTCAAAACGTCAATTTCTCGAAATGACTTCGCGACTACATATTTTCAGCTTTTGATGCAGAGTCAAAATATATAAAAAGGGCTTCATAATGTTGAAAGAAATTCTAACTTCTGACAATTATTGGCGAAGATACATCCGTTTGAATTTGGAAACAGAAACTTAAAACGTCAATTTCTCGAAATGACTTTGAGACTACATATTTTCAGCTTTTGATGCAGAGTCAAAATATATAAAAAGGGCTTCATAATGTTGAAAGAAATTCTAACTTCTGACAATTATTGGCGAAGATACATCCGTTTGAATTTGGAAACAGAAACTTAAAACGTCAATATCTCGAAATGACTTCGAGACTACATATTTTCAGCTTTTGATGCAGAGTCAAAATATATAAAAAGGGCTTCATAATATTGAAAGAAATTCTAACTTCTGACAATTATTGGCGAAGATACATCCGTTTGAATTTGGAAACAGAAACTTAAAACGTCAATTTCTCGAAATGACTTCGCGACTACATATTTTCAGCTTTTGATGCAGAGTCAAAATATATAAAACGGGCTTCAAAATGTTGAAAGAAATTCTAACTGCTGACAATTATTGGTGAAGATACATCCGTTTGAATTTGGAAACAAAAACTTAAAACGTCAATTTCTCGAAATGACTTCGAGACTACATATTTTCAGCTTTTGAAGCAGAGTCAAAATATATAAAAAGGGCTTCATAATGTTGAAAGAAATTCTAACTTCTGACAATTATTGGCGAAGATACATCCGTTTGAATTTGGAAACAGAAACTTAAAACGTCAATTTCTCGAAATGACTTCGAGACTACATATTTGCAGCTTTTGATGCAGAGTCAAAATATATAAAAAGGGCTTCATAATGTTGAAAGAAATTCTGACTTCTGACAATTATTGCCAAAGATACATCCGTTTGAATTTGGGAAAATAAACTTAAAACGCCAATATCTCGAAATGACTTCGAGACTACATATTTTCAGCTTTTGATGCAGAATCAAAATATATAAAAAGGGCTTCATAATGTTGAAAGAAATTCTAACTTCTGACAATTATTGTCGAAGATACATCCGTTTGAATTTGGAAACTGAAACTTAAAACGTCGATTTCTCGAAATGACTTCGAGACTACATATTTTCAGCTTTTGATCCAGAATCAGAATATATAAAACGGGCTTCAAAATGTTGAAAGAAATTCTAACTGCTGACAATTATTGGCGAAGATACATCCGTTTGAATTTGGAAACCGAAACTTAAAACGTCAATTTCTCGAAATGACTTCGCGACTACATATTTTCAGCTTTTGATGCAGAGTCAAAATATATAAAAAGGGCTTCATAATGTTGAAAGAAATTCTAACTTCTGACAATTATTGGCGAAGATACATCCGTTTGAATTTGGAAACAAAAACTTAAAACGTCAATTTCTCGAAATGACTTCGAGACTACATATTTTCAGCTTTTGAAGCAGAGTCAAAATATATAAAAAGGGCTTCATAATGTTGAAAGAAATTCTAACTTCTGACAATTATTGGCGAAGATACATCCGTTTGAATTTGGAAACCGAAACTTAAAACGTCAATTTCTCGAAATGACTTCGCGACTACATATTTTCAGCTTTTGATGCAGAGTCAAAATATATAAAAAGGGCTTCATAATGTTGAAAGAAATTCTAACTTCTGACAATTATTGGCGAAGATACATCCGTTTGAATTTGGAAACAGAAACTTAAAACGTCAATTTCTCGAAATGACTTCGAGACTACATATTTTCAGCTTTTGATGCAGAATCAAAATATATAAAAAGGGCTTCATAATGTTGAAAGAAATTCTAACTGCTGACAATTATTGGCGAAGATACATCCGGTTGAATTTGGAAACCGAAACTTAAATCGTCAATTTCTCGAAATGACTTCGCGACTACATATTTTCAGCTTTTGATGCAGAGTCAAAATATATAAAAAGGGCTTCATAATGTTGAAAGAAATTCTGACTTCTGACAATTATTGGCGAAGATACATCCGTTTGAATTTGGGAAAAGAAACTTAAACCGCCAATATCTCGAAAAGACTTCGAGACTACATATTTTCAGCTTTTGATGCAGAATCAAAATATATAAAAAGGGCTTTATAATGTTGAAAGAAATTCTAACTTCTGACAATTATTTACGAAGATACATCCGGTTGAATTTGAAAACCGAAACTTAAAACGTCAATTTCTCGAAATGACTTCGAGACTACATATTTTCAGCTTTTGATGCAGAGTCAAAATATATAAAAAGGGCTTCATAATGTTGAAAGAAATTCTAACTTCTGACAATTATTGGCGAAGATACATCCGTTTGAATTTGGAAACAGAAACTTAAAACGTCAATTTCTCGAAATGACTTCGAGACTACATATTTTCAGCTTTTGATGCAGAGTCAAAATATATGAAAAGGGCTTCATAATGTTGAAAGAAATTCTAACTTCTGACAATTATTGGCGAAGATACATACGTTTGAATTTGGAAACAGAAACTTAAAACGTCAATTTCTCGAAATGACTTCGCGACTACATATTTTCAGCTTTTGATGCAGAGTCAAAATATATAAAAAGGGCTTCATAATGTTGAAAGAAATTCTAACTTCTGACAATTATTGGCGAAGATACATCCGTTTGAATTTGGAAACAGAAACTTAAAACGTCAATTTCTCGAAATGACTTTGAGACTACATATTTTCAGCTTTTGATGCAGAGTCAAAATATATAAAAAAGGGCTTCATAATGTTGAAAGAAATTCTAACTTCTGACAATTATTGGCGAAGATACATCCGTTTGAATTTGGAAACAGAAACTTAAAACGTCAATATCTCGAAATGACTTCGAGACTACATATTTTCAGCTTTTGATGCAGAATCAAAATATATAAAAAGGGCTTCATAATATTGAAAGAAATTCTAACTTCTGACAATTATTGGCGAAGATACATCCGTTTGAATTTGGAAACAGAAACTTAAAACGTCGATTTCTCGAAATGACTTCGAGACTACATATTTTCAGCTTTTGATCCAGAATCAGAATATATAAAACGGGCTTCAAAATGTTGAAAGAAATTCTAACTGCTGACAATTATTGGCGAAGATACATCCGTTTGAATTTGGAAACAAAAACTTAAAACGTCAATTTCTCGAAATGACTTCGAGACTACATATTTTCAGCTTTTGAAGCAGAGTCAAAATATATAAAAAGGGCTTCATAATGTTGAAAGAAATTCTAACTTCTGACAATTATTGGCGAAGATACATCCGTTTGAATTTGGAAACAGAAACTTAAAACGTCAATTTCTCGAAATGACTTCGAGACTACATATTTGCAGCTTTTGATGCAGAGTCAAAATATATAAAAAGGGCTTCATAATGTTGAAAGAAATTCTGACTTCTGACAATTATTGCCGAAGATACATCCGTTTGAATTTGGGAAAATAAACTTAAAACGCCAATATCTCGAAATGACTTCGAGACTACATATTTTCAGCTTTTGATGCAGAATCAAAATATATAAAAAGGGCTTCATAATGTTGAAAGAAATTCTAACTTCTGACAATTATTGGCGAAGATACATCCGTTTGAATTTGGAAACAGAAACTTAAAACGTCGATTTCTCGAAATGACTTCGAGACTACATATTTTCAGCTTTTGATCCAGAATCAGAATATATAAAACGGGCTTCAAAATGTTGAAAGAAATTCTAACTGCTGACAATTATTGGCGAAGATACATCCGTTTGAATTTGGAAACCGAAACTTAAAACGTCAATTTCTCGAAATGACTTCGCGACTACATATTTTCAGCTTTTGATGCAGAGTCAAAATATATAAAAAGGGCTTCATAATGTTGAAAGAAATTCTGACTTCTGCCAATTATTGGCGAAGATACATCCGTTTGAATTTGGAAACCGAAACGTAAAACGTCAATTTCTCGAAATGACTTCGCGACTACATATTTTCAGCTTTTGATGCAGAGTCAAAATATATAAAAAGGGATTCATAATGTTGCAAGAAATTCTAACTTCTGACAATTATTGGCGAAGATACATCCGTTTGAATTTGGAAACAGAAACTTAAAACGTCAATTTCTCGAAATGACTTTGAGACTACATATTTTCAGCTTTTGATGCAGAGTCAAAATATATAAAAAGGGCTTCATAATGTTGAAAGAAATTCTAACTTCTGACAATTATTGGCGAAGATACATCCGTTTGAATTTGGAAACAAAAACTTAAAACGTCAATTTCTCGAAATGACTTCGAGACTACATATTTTCAGCTTTTGAAGCAGAGTCAAAATATATAAAAAGGGCTTCATAATGTTGAAAGAAATTCTAACTTCTGACAATTATTGGCGAAGATACATCCGTTTGAATTTGGAAACCGAAACTTAAAACGTCAATTTCTCGAAATGACTTCGCGACTACATATTTTCAGCTTTTGATGCAGAGTCAAAATATATAAAAAGGGCTTCATAATGTTGAAAGAAATTCTAACTTCTGATAATTATTGGCGAAGATACATCCGTTTGAATTTGGAAACAGAAACTTAAAACGTCAATTTCTCGAAATGACTTCGAGACTACATATTTTCAGCTTTTGATGCAGAATCAAAATATATAAAAAGGGCTTCATAATGTTGAAAGAAATTCTAACTTCTGACAATTATTGGCGAAGATACATCCGTTTGAATTTGGAAACAGAAACTTAAAACGTCAATTTCTCGAAATGACTTCGAGACTACATATTTTCAGCTTTTGATGCAGAATCAAAATATATAAAAAGGGCTTCATAATGTTGAAAGAAATTCTAACTTCTGACAATTATTGGCGAAGATACATCCGTTTGAATTTGGAAACAGAGACTTAAAACGTCAATTTCTTGAAATGACTTCGAGACTACATATTTTTAGCTTTTGATGCAGAGTCAAAATATATAAAAAGGGCTTCATAATGTTGAAAGAAATTCTAACTTCTGACAATTATTGGCGAAGATACATCCGTTTGAATTTGGAAACAGAAACTTAAAACGTCAATTTCTCGAAATGACTTCGAGACTACATATTTTCAGCTTTTGATGCATAGTCAAAATATATAAAAAGGGCTTCATAATGTTGAAAGAAATTCTAACTTCTGACAATTATTGGCGAAGATACATCCGTTTGAATTTGGAAACAGAAACTTAAAACGTCAATTTCTCGAAATGACTTCGAGACTACATATTTTCAGCTTTTGATGCATAGTCAAAATATATAAAAAGGGCTTCATAATGATGAAAGAAATTCTAACTTCTGACAATTATTGGCGAAGATACATCCGTTTGAATTTGGAAACAGAAACTTAAAACGTCAATTTCTCGAAATGACTTCCAGACTACATATTTTCAGCTTTTGATGCAGAATCAAAATATATAAAAAGGGCTTCATAATGTTGAAAGAAATTCTAACTTCTGACAATTATTGGCGAAGATACATCCGTTTGAATTTGGAAACAGAAACTTAAAACGTCAATTTCTCGAAATGACTTCGAGACTACATATTTTCAGCTTTTGATGCAGAATCAAAATATATAAAAAGGGCTTCATAATGTTGAAAGAAATTCTAACTTCTGACAATTATTGGCGAAGATACATCCGTTTGAATTTGGAAACAGAAACTTAAAACGTCAATTTCTCGAAATGACTTCGAGACTACATATTTTCAGCTTTTGATGCAGAATCAAAATATATAAAAAGGGCTTCATAATGTTGAAAGAAATTCTAACTTCTGACAATTATTGGCGAAGATACATCCGGTTGAATTTGGAAACAGAAACTTAAAACGTCAATTTCTCGAAATGACTTCGCGACTACATATTTTCAGCTTTTGATGCAGAATCAAAATATATAAAAAGGGCTTCATAATGTTGAAAGAAATTCTGACTTCTGACAATTATTGGCGAAGATACATCCGTTTGAATTTGGGAAAAGAAACTTAAAACGCCAATATCTCGAAAATGACTTCGAGACTACATATTTTCAGCTTTTGATGCAGAATCAAAATATATAAAAAGGGCTTTATAATGTTGAAAGAAATTCTAACTTCTGACAATTATTTACGAAGATACATCCGGTTGAATTTGGAAAACCGAAACTTAAAACGTCAATTTCTCGAAATGACTTCGCGACTACATATTTTCTGCTTTTGATGCAGAGTCAAAATATATAAAAAGGGCTTCATAATGTTGAAAGAAATTCTAACTTCTGACAATTATTGGCGAAGATACATCCGTTTGAATTTGGAAACAGAAACTTAAAACGTCAATTTCTCGAAATGACTTCGAGACTACATATTTTCAGCTTTTGATGCAGAGTCAAAATATATAAAAAGGGCTTCATAATGTTGAAAGAAATTCTGACTTCTGACAATTATTGGCGAAGATACATCCGTTTGAATTTGGAAACAGAAACTTAAAACGTCAATTTCTCGAAATGACTTCGCGACTACATATTTTCAGCTTTTGATGCAGAGTCAAAATATATAAAAAGGGCTTCATAATGTTGAAAGAAATTCTAACTTCTGACAATTATTGGCGAAGATACATCCGTTTGAATTTGGAAACAGAAACTTAAAACGTCAATTTCTCGAAATGACTTTGAGACTACATATTTTCAGCTTTTGATGCAGAGTCAAAATATATAAAAAGGGCTTCATAATGTTGAAAGAAATTCTAACTTCTGACAATTATTGGCGAAGATACATCCGTTTGAATTTGGAAACAGAAACTTAAAACGTCAATTTCTCGAAATGACTTCGAGACTACATATTTTCAGCTTTTGATGCAGAATCAAAATATATAAAAAGGGCTTCATAATGTTGAAAGAAATTCTAACTTCTGACAATTATTGGCGAAGATACATCCGTTTGAATTTGGAAACAGAAACTTAAAACGTCAATTTCTCGAAATGACTTCGAGACTACATATTTTCAGCTTTTGAAGCAGAGTCAAAATATATAAAAAGGGCTTCATAATGTTGAAAGAAATTCTAACTTCTGACAATTATTGGCGAAGATACATCCGTTTGAATTTGGAAACAGAAACTTAAAACGTCAATTTCTCGAAATGACTTCGAGACTACATATTTTCAGCTTTTGATGCAGAGTCAAAATATATAAAAAGGGCTTCATAATGTTGCAAGAAATTCTAACTTCTGACAATTATTGGCGAAGATACATCCGTTTGAATTTGGAAACAGAAACTTAAAACGTCAATTTCTCGAAATGACTTTGAGACTACATATTTTCAGCTTTTGATGCAGAGTCAATATATATAAAAAGGGCTTCATAATGTTGAAAGAAATTCTAACTTCTGACAATTATTGGCGAAGATACATCCGTTTGAATTTGGAAACAGAAACTTAAAACGTCAATTTCTCGAAATGACTTCGAGACTACATATTTTCAGCTTTTGATGCAGAGTCAAAATATATAAAAAGGGCTTCATAATGTTGAAAGAAATTCTAACTTCTGACAATTATTGGCGAAGATACATCCGTTTGAATTTGGAAACCAGAAACTTAAAACGTCAATTTCTCGAAATGACTTCGCGACTACATATTTTCAGCTTTTGATGCAGAGTCAAAATATATAAAAAGGGCTTCATAATGTTGAAAGAAATTCTAACTTCTGACAATTATTGGCGAAGATACATCCGTTTGAATTTGGAAACAGAAACTTAAAACGTCAATTTCTCGAAATGACTTCGAGACTACATATTTTCAGCTTTTGATGCAGGGTCAAAATATATAAAAAGGGCTTCATAATGTTGAAAGAAATTCTAACTTCTGACAATTATTGGCGAAGATACATCCGTTTGAATTTGGAAACAGAAACTTAAAACGTCAATTTCTCGAAATGACTTCGCGACTACATATTTTCAGCTTTTGATGCAGAGTCAAAATATATAAAAAGGGCTTCATAATGTTGAAAGAAATTCTAACTTCTGACAATTATTGGCGAAGATACATCCGTTTGAATTTGGAAACAGAAACTTAAAACGTCAATTTCTCGAAATGACTTCGAGACTACATATTTTCAGCTTTTGATGCAGGGTCAAAATATATAAAAAGGGCTTCATAATGTTGAAAGAAATTCTAACTTCTGACAATTATTGGCGAAGATACATCCGTTTGAATTTGGAAACAGAAACTTAAAACGTCAATTTCTCGAAATGACTTCGAGACTACATATTTTCAGCTTTTGATGCAGAGTCAAAATATATAAAAAGGGCTTCATAATGTTGAAAGAAATTCTAACTTCTGACAATTATTGGCGAAGATACATCCGTTTGAATTTGGAAACAGAAACTTAAAACGTCAATTTCTCGAAATGACTTCGAGACTACATATTTTCAGCTTTTGATGCAGAATCAAAATATATAAAAAGGGCTTCATAATGTTGAAAGAAATTCTAACTTCTGACAATTATTGGCGAAGATACATCCGTTTGAATTTGGAAACAGAAACTTAAAACGTCAATTTCTCGAAATGACTTCGAGACTACATATTTTCAGCTTTTGATGCAGAGTCAAAATATATAAAAAGGGCTTCATAATGTTGAAAGAAATTCTAACTTCTGACAATTATTGGCGAAGATACATCCGTTTGAATTTGGAAACAGAAACTTAAAACGTCAATTTCTCGAAATGACTTCGAGACTACATATTTTCAGCTTTTGATGCATAGTCAAAATATATAAAAAGGGCTTCATAATGTTGAAAGAAATTCTAACTTCTGACAATTATTGGCGAAGATACATCCGTTTGAATTTGGAAACAGAAACTTAAAACGTCAATTTCTCGAAATGACTTCGAGACTACATATTTTCAGCTTTTGATGCAGGGTCAAAATATATAAAAAGGGCTTCATAATGTTGAAAGAAATTCTAACTTCTGACAATTATTGGCGAAGATACATCCGTTTGAATTTGGAAACAGAAACTTAAAACGTCAATTTCTCGAAATGACTTCGAGACTACATATTTTCAGCTTTTGATGCAGAGTCAAAATATATAAAAAGGGCTTCATAATGTTGAAAGAAATTCTGACTTCTGACAATTATTGGCGAAGATACATCCGTTTGAATTTGGGAAAAGAAACTTAAAACGTCAATTTCTCGAAATGACTTCGAGACTACATATTTTCAGCTTTTGATGCAGAATCAAAATATATAAAAAGGGCTTCATAATGTTGAAAGAAATTCTAACTTCTGACAATTATTTACGAAGATACATCCGGTTGAATTTGGAAACCGAAACTTAAAACGTCAATTTCTCGAAATGACTTCGAGACTACATATTTTCAGCTTTTGATGCAGAGTCAAAATATATAAAAAGGGCTTCATAATGTTGAAAGAAATTCTAACTTCTGACAATTATTGGCGAAGATACATCCGTTTGAATTTGGAAACAGAAACTTAAAACGTCAATTTCTCGAAATGACTTCGAGACTACATATTTTCAGCTTTTGATGCAGAGTCAAAATATATGAAAAGGGCTTCATAATGTTGAAAGAAATTCTAACTTCTGACAATTATTGGCGAAGATACATCCGTTTGAATTTGGAAACAGAAACTTAAAACGTCAATTTCTCGAAATGACTTCGAGACTACATATTTTCAGCTTTTGATGCAGAGTCAAAATATATAAAAAAGGGCTTCATAATGTTGAAAGAAATTCTAACTTCTGACAATTATTGGCGAAGATACATCCGTTTGAATTTGGAAACAGAAACTTAAAACGTCAATTTCTCGAAATGACTTCGAGACTACATATTTTCAGCTTTTGATGCAGAATCAAAATATATAAAAAGGGCTTCATAATGTTGAAAGAAATTCTAACTTCTGACAATTATTGGCGAAGATACATCCGTTTGAATTTGGAAACAGAAACTTAAAACGTCGATTTCTCGAAATGACTTCGAGACTACATATTTTCAGCTTTTGATGCAGAATCAAAATATATAAAAAGGGCTTCATAATGTTGAAAGAAATTCTAACTTCTGACAATTATTGGCGAAGATACATCCGTTTGAATTTGGAAACAGAAACTTAAAACGTCAATTTCTCGAAATGACTTCGAGACTACATATTTTCAGCTTTTGATGCAGAGTCAAAATATATAAAAAGGGCTTCATAATGTTGAAAGAAATTCTAACTTCTGACAATTATTGGCGAAGATACATCCGTTTGAATTTGGAAACAGAAACTTAAAACGTCAATTTCTCGAAATGACTTCGAGACTACATATTTTCAGCTTTTGATGCAGAGTCAAAATATATAAAAAGGGCTTCATAATGTTGAAAGAAATTCTAACTTCTGACAATTATTGGCGAAGATACATCCGTTTGAATTTGGGAACCAGAAACTTAAAACGTCAATTTCTCGAAATGACTTCGAGACTACATATTTTCAGCTTTTGATGCAGAATCAAAATATATAAAAAGGGCTTCATAATGTTGAAAGAAATTCTAACTTCTGACAATTATTGGCGAAGATACATCCGTTTGAATTTGGAAACAGAAACTTAAAACGTCGATTTCTCGAAATGACTTCGAGACTACATATTTTCAGCTTTTGATGCAGAATCAAAATATATAAAAAGGGCTTCATAATGTTGAAAGAAATTCTAACTTCTGACAATTATTGGCGAAGATACATCCGTTTGAATTTGGAAACCGAAACTTAAAACGTCAATTTCTCGAAATGACTTCGAGACTACATATTTTCAGCTTTTGATGCAGAGTCAAAATATATAAAAAGGGCTTCATAATGTTGAAAGAAATTCTAACTTCTGACAATTATTGGCGAAGATACATCCGTTTGAATTTGGAAACAGAAACTTAAAACGTCAATTTCTCGAAATGACTTCGAGACTACATATTTTCAGCTTTTGATGCAGAGTCAAAATATATAAAAAGGGCTTCATAATGTTGAAAGAAATTCTAACTTCTGACAATTATTGGCGAAGATACATCCGTTTGAATTTGGAAACAGAAACTTAAAACGTCAATTTCTCGAAATGACTTCGAGACTACATATTTTCAGCTTTTGATGCAGGGTCAAAATATATAAAAAGGGCTTCATAATGTTGAAAGAAATTCTAACTTCTGACAATTATTGGCGAAGATACATCCGTTTGAATTTGGAAACAGAAACTTAAAACGTCAATTTCTCGAAATGACTTCGAGACTACATATTTTCAGCTTTTGATGCAGAATCAAAATATATAAAAAGGGCTTCATAATGTTGAAAGAAATTCTAACTTCTGACAATTATTGGCGAAGATACATCCGTTTGAATTTGGAAACAGAAACTTAAAACGTCAATTTCTCGAAATGACTTCGAGACTACATATTTTCAGCTTTTGATGCAGAGTCAAAATATATAAAAAGGGCTTCATAATGTTGAAAGAAATTCTAACTTCTGACAATTATTGGCGAAGATACATCCGTTTGAATTTGGAAACAGAAACTTAAAACGTCAATTTCTCGAAATGACTTCGAGACTACATATTTTCAGCTTTTGATGCAGAGTCAAAATATATAAAAAGGGCTTCATAATGTTGAAAGAAATTCTAACTTCTGACAATTATTGGCGAAGATACATCCGTTTGAATTTGGAAACAGAAACTTAAAACGTCAATTTCTCGAAATGACTTCGCGACTACATATTTTCAGCTTTTGATGCAGAGTCAAAATATATAAAAAGGGCTTCATAATGTTGAAGAAATTCTAACTTCTGACAATTATTGGCGAAGATACATCCGTTTGAATTTGGAAACAGAAACTTAAAACGTCAATTTCTCGAAATGACTTCGAGACTACATATTTTCAGCTTTTGATGCAGAGTCAAAATATATAAAAAGGGCTTCATAATGTTGAAAGAAATTCTAACTTCTGACAATTATTGGCGAAGATACATCCGTTTGAATTTGGAAACAGAAACTTAAAACGTCAATTTCTCGAAATGACTTCGAGACTACATATTTTCAGCTTTTGATGCAGAGTCAAAATATATAAAAAGGGCTTCATAATGTTGAAAGAAATTCTAACTTCTGACAATTATTGGCGAAGATACATCCGTTTGAATTTGGAAACAGAAACTTAAAACGTCAATTTCTCGAAATGACTTCGAGACTACATATTTTCAGCTTTTGATGCAGGGTCAAAATATATAAAAAGGGCTTCATAATGTTGAAAGAAATTCTAACTTCTGACAATTATTGGCGAAGATACATCCGTTTGAATTTGGAAACAGAAACTTAAAACGTCAATTTCTCGAAATGACTTCGAGACTACATATTTTCAGCTTTTGATGCAGAGTCAAAATATATAAAAAGGGCTTCATAATGTTGAAAGAAATTCTAACTTCTGACAATTATTGGCGAAGATACATCCGTTTGAATTTGGAAACAGAAACTTAAAACGTCAATTTCTCGAAATGACTTCGAGACTACATATTTTCAGCTTTTGATGCAGAGTCAAAATATATAAAAAGGGCTTCATAATGTTGAAAGAAATTCTAACTTCTGACAATTATTGGCGAAGATACATCCGTTTGAATTTGGAAACAGAAACTTAAAACGTCAATTTCTCGAAATGACTTCGAGACTACATATTTTCAGCTTTTGATGCAGAGTCAAAATATATAAAAAGGGCTTCATAATGTTGAAAGAAATTCTAACTTCTGACAATTATTGGCGAAGATACATCCGTTTGAATTTGGAAACAGAAACTTAAAACGTCAATTTCTCGAAATGACTTCGAGACTACATATTTTCAGCTTTTGATGCAGAGTCAAAATATATAAAAAGGGCTTCATAATGTTGAAGAAATTCTAACTTCTGACAATTATTGGCGAAGATACATCCGTTTGAATTTGGAAACAGAAACTTAAAACGTCAATTTCTCGAAATGACTTCGAGACTACATATTTTCAGCTTTTGATGCAGAGTCAAAATATATAAAAAGGGCTTCATAATGTTGAAGAAATTCTAACTTCTGACAATTATTGGCGAAGATACATCCGTTTGAATTTGGAAACAGAAACTTAAAACGTCAATTTCTCGAAATGACTTCGAGACTACATATTTTCAGCTTTTGATGCAGAGTCAAAATATATAAAAAGGGCTTCATAATGTTGAAAGAAATTCTAACTTCTGACAATTATTGGCGAAGATACATCCGTTTGAATTTGGAAACAGAAACTTAAAACGTCAATTTCTCGAAATGACTTCGAGACTACATATTTTCAGCTTTTGATGCAGGGTCAAAATATATAAAAAGGGCTTCATAATGTTGAAAGAAATTCTAACTTCTGACAATTATTGGCGAAGATACATCCGTTTGAATTTGGAAACAGAAACTTAAAACGTCAATTTCTCGAAATGACTTCGAGACTACATATTTTCAGCTTTTGATGCAGAGTCAAAATATATAAAAAGGGCTTCATAATGTTGAAAGAAATTCTAACTTCTGACAATTATTGGCGAAGATACATCCGTTTGAATTTGGAAACAGAAACTTAAAACGTCAATTTCTCGAAATGACTTCGAGACTACATATTTTCAGCTTTTGATGCAGAGTCAAAATATATAAAAAGGGCTTCATAATGTTGAAAGAAATTCTAACTTCTGACAATTATTGGCGAAGATACATCCGTTTGAATTTGGAAACAGAAACTTAAAACGTCAATTTCTCGAAATGACTTCGAGACTACATATTTTCAGCTTTTGATGCAGAGTCAAAATATATAAAAAGGGCTTCATAATGTTGAAAGAAATTCTAACTTCTGACAATTATTGGCGAAGATACATCCGTTTGAATTTGGAAACAGAAACTTAAAACGTCAATTTCTCGAAATGACTTCGAGACTACATATTTTCAGCTTTTGATGCAGAGTCAAAATATATAAAAAGGGCTTCATAATGTTGAAAGAAATTCTAACTTCTGACAATTATTGGCGAAGATACATCCGTTTGAATTTGGAAACAGAAACTTAAAACGTCAATTTCTCGAAATGACTTCGGGACTACATATTTTCAGCTTTTGATGCAGAGTCAAAATATATAAAAAGGGCTTCATAATGTTGAAAGAAATTCTAACTTCTGACAATTATTGGCGAAGATACATCCGTTTGAATTTGGAAACAGAAACTTAAAACGTCAATTTCTCGAAATGACTTCGAGACTACATATTTTCAGCTTTTGATGCAGAGTCAAAATATATAAAAAGGGCTTCATAATGTTGAAAGAAATTCTAACTTCTGACAATTATTGGCGAAGATACATCCGTTTGAATTTGGAAACAGAAACTTAAAACGTCAATTTCTCGAAATGACTTCGAGACTACATATTTTCAGCTTTTGATGCAGAGTCAAAATATATAAAAGGGCTTCATAATGTTGAAAGAAATTCTAACTTCTGACAATTATTGGCGAAGATACATCCGTTTGAATTTGGAAACAGAAACTTAAAACGTCAATTTCTCGAAATGACTTCGAGACTACATATTTTCAGCTTTTGATGCAGAGTCAAAATATATAAAAAGGGCTTCATAATGTTGAAAGAAATTCTAACTTCTGACAATTATTGGCGAAGATACATCCGTTTGAATTTGGAAACAGAAACTTAAAACGTCAATTTCTCGAAATGACTTCGAGACTACATATTTTCAGCTTTTGATGCAGAGTCAAAATATATAAAAAGGGCTTCATAATGTTGAAAGAAATTCTAACTTCTGACAATTATTGGCGAAGATACATCCGTTTGAATTTGGAAACAGAAACTTAAAACGTCAATTTCTCGAAATGACTTCGAGACTACATATTTTCAGCTTTTGATGCAGAGTCAAAATATATAAAAAGGGCTTCATAATGTTGAAAGAAATTCTAACTTCTGACAATTATTGGCGAAGATACATCCGTTTGAATTTGGAAACAGAAACTTAAAACGTCAATTTCTCGAAATGACTTCGAGACTACATATTTTCAGCTTTTGATGCAGAGTCAAAATATATAAAAAGGGCTTCATAATGTTGAAAGAAATTCTAACTTCTGACAATTATTGGCGAAGATACATCCGTTTGAATTTGGAAACAGAAACTTAAAACGTCAATTTCTCGAAATGACTTCGAGACTACATATTTTCAGCTTTTGATGCAGAATCAAAATATATAAAAAGGGCTTCATAATGTTGAAAGAAATTCTAACTTCTGACAATTATTGGCGAAGATACATCCGTTTGAATTTGGAAACAGAAACTTAAAACGTCAATTTCTCGAAATGACTTCGAGACTACATATTTTCAGCTTTTGATGCAGAGTCAAAATATATAAAAAGGGCTTCATAATGTTGAAAGAAATTCTAACTTCTGACAATTATTGGCGAAGATACATCCGTTTGAATTTGGAAACAGAAACTTAAAACGTCAATTTCTCGAAATGACTTCGAGACTACATATTTTCAGCTTTTGATGCAGAGTCAAAATATATAAAAAGGGCTTCATAATGTTGAAAGAAATTCTAACTTCTGACAATTATTGGCGAAGATACATCCGTTTGAATTTGGAAACAGAAACTTAAAACGTCAATTTCTCGAAATGACTTCGAGACTACATATTTTCAGCTTTTGATGCAGAGTCAAAATATATAAAAAGGGCTTCATAATGTTGAAGAAATTCTAACTTCTGACAATTATTGGCGAAGATACATCCGTTTGAATTTGGAAACCGAAACTTAAAACGTCAATTTCTCGAAATGACTTCGAGACTACATATTTTCAGCTTTTGATGCAGAGTCAAAATATATAAAAAAGGGCTTCATAATGTTGAAAGAAATTCTAACTTCTGACAATTATTGGCGAAGATACATCCGTTTGAATTTGGAAACAGAAACTTAAAACGTCAATTTCTCGAAATGACTTCGAGACTACATATTTTCAGCTTTTGATGCAGAGTCAAAATATATAAAAAGGGCTTCATAATGTTGAAAGAAATTCTAACTTCTGACAATTATTGGCGAAGATACATCCGTTTGAATTTGGAAACAGAAACTTAAAACGTCAATTTCTCGAAATGACTTCGAGACTACATATTTTCAGCTTTTGATGCAGAGTCAAAATATATAAAAAAGGGCTTCATAATGTTGAAAGAAATTCTAACTTCTGACAATTATTGGCGAAGATACATCCGTTTGAATTTGGAAACAGAAACTTAAAACGTCAATTTCTCGAAATGACTTCGAGACTACATATTTTCAGCTTTTGATGCAGAGTCAAAATATATAAAAAGGGGCTTCATAATGTTGAAAGAAATTCTAACTTCTGACAATTATTGGCGAAGATACATCCGTTTGAATTTGGAAACAGAAACTTAAAACGTCAATTTCTCGAAATGACTTCGAGACTACATATTTTCAGCTTTTGATGCAGAGTCAAAATATATAAAAAGGGCTTCATAATGTTGAAAGAAATTCTAACTTCTGACAATTATTGGCGAAGATACATCCGTTTGAATTTGGAAACAGAAACTTAAAACGTCAATTTCTCGAAATGACTTCGAGACTACATATTTTCAGCTTTTGATGCAGAGTCAAAATATATAAAAAGGGCTTCATAATGTTGAAAGAAATTCTAACTTCTGACAATTATTGGCGAAGATACATCCGTTTGAATTTGGAAACAGAAACTTAAAACGTCAATTTCTCGAAATGACTTCGAGACTACATATTTTCAGCTTTTGATGCAGAGTCAAAATATATAAAAAGGGCTTCATAATGTTGAAAGAAATTCTAACTTCTGACAATTATTGGCGAAGATACATCCGTTTGAATTTGGAAACAGAAACTTAAAACGTCAATTTCTCGAAATGACTTCGAGACTACATATTTTCAGCTTTTGATGCAGAGTCAAAATATATAAAAAGGGCTTCATAATGTTGAAAGAAATTCTAACTTCTGACAATTATTGGCGAAGATACATCCGTTTGAATTTGGAAACAGAAACTTAAAACGTCAATTTCTCGAAATGACTTCGAGACTACATATTTTCAGCTTTTGATGCAGAGTCAAAATATATAAAAAGGGCTTCATAATGTTGAAAGAAATTCTAACTTCTGACAATTATTGGCGAAGATACATCCGTTTGAATTTGGAAACAGAAACTTAAAACGTCAATTTCTCGAAATGACTTCGAGACTACATATTTTCAGCTTTTGATGCAGAGTCAAAATATATAAAAAGGGCTTCATAATGTTGAAAGAAATTCTAACTTCTGACAATTATTGGCGAAGATACATCCGTTTGAATTTGGAAACAGAAACTTAAAACGTCAATTTCTCGAAATGACTTCGAGACTACATATTTTCAGCTTTTGATGCAGAGTCAAAATATATAAAAAGGGCTTCATAATGTTGAAAGAAATTCTAACTTCTGACAATTATTGGCGAAGATACATCCGTTTGAATTTGGAAACAGAAACTTAAAACGTCAATTTCTCGAAATGACTTCGAGACTACATATTTTCAGCTTTTGATGCAGAGTCAAAATATATAAAAAGGGCTTCATAATGTTGAAAGAAATTCTAACTTCTGACAATTATTGGCGAAGATACATCCGTTTGAATTTGGAAACAGAAACTTAAAACGTCAATTTCTCGAAATGACTTCGAGACTACATATTTTCAGCTTTTGATGCAGAGTCAAAATATATAAAAAGGGCTTCATAATGTTGAAAGAAATTCTAACTTCTGACAATTATTGGCGAAGATACATCCGTTTGAATTTGGAAACAGAAACTTAAAACGTCAATTTCTCGAAATGACTTCGAGACTACATATTTTCAGCTTTTGATGCAGAGTCAAAATATATAAAAAGGGCTTCATAATGTTGAAAGAAATTCTAACTTCTGACAATTATTGGCGAAGATACATCCGTTTGAATTTGGAAACAGAAACTTAAAACGTCAATTTCTCGAAATGACTTCGAGACTACATATTTTCAGCTTTTGATGCAGAGTCAAAATATATAAAAGGGCTTCATAATGTTGAAAGAAATTCTAACTTCTGACAATTATTGGCGAAGATACATCCGTTTGAATTTGGAAACAGAAACTTAAAACGTCAATTTCTCGAAATGACTTCGAGACTACATATTTTCAGCTTTTGATGCAGAGTCAAAATATATAAAAAGGGCTTCATAATGTTGAAAGAAATTCTAACTTCTGACAATTATTGGCGAAGATACATCCGTTTGAATTTGGAAACAGAAACTTAAAACGTCAATTTCTCGAAATGACTTCGAGACTACATATTTTCAGCTTTTGATGCAGAGTCAAAATATATAAAAAGGGCTTCATAATGTTGAAAGAAATTCTAACTTCTGACAATTATTGGCGAAGATACATCCGTTTGAATTTGGAAACAGAAACTTAAAACGTCAATTTCTCGAAATGACTTCGAGACTACATATTTTCAGCTTTTGATGCAGAGTCAAAATATATAAAAAGGGCTTCATAATGTTGAAAGAAATTCTAACTTCTGACAATTATTGGCGAAGATACATCCGTTTGAATTTGGAAACAGAAACTTAAAACGTCAATTTCTCGAAATGACTTCGAGACTACATATTTTCAGCTTTTGATGCAGAGTCAAAATATATAAAAAGGGCTTCATAATGTTGAAAGAAATTCTAACTTCTGACAATTATTGGCGAAGATACATCCGTTTGAATTTGGAAACAGAAACTTAAAACGTCAATTTCTCGAAATGACTTCGAGACTACATATTTTCAGCTTTTGATGCAGAGTCAAAATATATAAAAAGGGCTTCATAATGTTGAAAGAAATTCTAACTTCTGACAATTATTGGCGAAGATACATCCGTTTGAATTTGGAAACAGAAACTTAAAACGTCAATTTCTCGAAATGACTTCGAGACTACATATTTTCAGCTTTTGATGCAGAGTCAAAATATATAAAAGGGCTTCATAATGTTGAAAGAAATTCTAACTTCTGACAATTATTGGCGAAGATACATCCGTTTGAATTTGGAAACAGAAACTTAAAACGTCAATTTCTCGAAATGACTTCGCGACTACATATTTTCAGCTTTTGATGCAGAATCAAAATATATAAAAAGGGCTTCATAATGTTGAAAGAAATTCTAACTTCTGACAATTATTGGCGAAGATACATCCGTTTGAATTTGGAAACAGAAACTTAAAACGTCAATTTCTCGAAATGACTTCGAGACTACATATTTTCAGCTTTTGATGCAGAGTCAAAATATATAAAAAGGGCTTCATAATGTTGAAAGAAATTCTAACTTCTGACAATTATTGGCGAAGATACATCCGTTTGAATTTGGAAACAGAAACTTAAAACGTCAATTTCTCGAAATGACTTCGAGACTACATATTTTCAGCTTTTGATGCAGAGTCAAAATATATAAAAGGGCTTCATAATGTTGAAAGAAATTCTAACTTCTGACAATTATTGGCGAAGATACATCCGTTTGAATTTGGAAACAGAAACTTAAAACGTCAATTTCTCGAAATGACTTCGAGACTACATATTTTCAGCTTTTGATGCAGAGTCAAAATATATAAAAAGGGCTTCATAATGTTGAAAGAAATTCTAACTTCTGACAATTATTGGCGAAGATACATCCGTTTGAATTTGGAAACAGAAACTTAAAACGTCAATTTCTCGAAATGACTTCGAGACTACATATTTTCAGCTTTTGATGCAGAGTCAAAATATATAAAAAGGGCTTCATAATGTTGAAAGAAATTCTAACTTCTGACAATTATTGGCGAAGATACATCCGTTTGAATTTGGAAACAGAAACTTAAAACGTCAATTTCTCGAAATGACTTCGAGACTACATATTTTCAGCTTTTGATGCAGAGTCAAAATATATAAAAAGGGCTTCATAATGTTGAAAGAAATTCTAACTTCTGACAATTATTGGCGAAGATACATCCGTTTGAATTTGGAAACAGAAACTTAAAACGTCAATTTCTCGAAATGACTTCGAGACTACATATTTTCAGCTTTTGATGCAGAGTCAAAATATATAAAAAGGGCTTCATAATGTTGAAAGAAATTCTAACTTCTGACAATTATTGGCGAAGATACATCCGTTTGAATTTGGAAACAGAAACTTAAAACGTCAATTTCTCGAAATGACTTCGAGACTACATATTTTCAGCTTTTGATGCAGAATCAAAATATATAAAAAGGGCTTCATAATGTTGAAAGAAATTCTAACTTCTGACAATTATTGGCGAAGATACATCCGTTTGAATTTGGAAACAGAAACTTAAAACGTCAATTTCTCGAAATGACTTCGAGACTACATATTTTCAGCTTTTGATGCAGAGTCAAAATATATAAAAAGGGCTTCATAATGTTGAAAGAAATTCTAACTTCTGACAATTATTGGCGAAGATACATCCGTTTGAATTTGGAAACAGAAACTTAAAACGTCAATTTCTCGAAATGACTTCGCGACTACATATTTTCAGCTTTTGATGCAGAGTCAAAATATATAAAAAGGGCTTCATAATGTTGAAAGAAATTCTAACTTCTGACAATTATTGGCGAAGATACATCCGTTTGAATTTGGAAACAGAAACTTAAAACGTCAATTTCTCGAAATGACTTCGCGACTACATATTTTCAGCTTTTGATGCAGAGTCAAAATATATAAAAAGGGCTTCATAATGTTGAAAGAAATTCTAACTTCTGACAATTATTGGCGAAGATACATCCGTTTGAATTTGGAAACAGAAACTTAAAACGTCAATTTCTCGAAATGACTTCGCGACTACATATTTTCAGCTTTTGATGCAGAGTCAAAATATATAAAAAGGGCTTCATAATGTTGAAAGAAATTCTAACTTCTGACAATTATTGGCGAAGATACATCCGTTTGAATTTGGAAACAGAAACTTAAAACGTCAATTTCTCGAAATGACTTCGAGACTACATATTTTCAGCTTTTGAAGCAGAGTCAAAATATATAAAAAGGGGTTCATAATGTTGAAAGAAATTCTAACTTCTGACAATTATTGGTGAAGATACATCCGTTTGAATTTGGAAACAGCAACTTAAAACGTCAATTTCTCGAAATGACTTCGAGACTACATATTTTCAGCTTTTGATGCAGAGTCAAAATATATAAAAAGGGCTTCATAATGTTGAAAGAAATTCTAACTTCTGACAATTATTGGCGAAGATACATCCGTTTGAATTTGGAAACAGAAACTTAAAACGTCAATTTCTCGAAATGACTTCGAGACTACATATTTTCAGCTTTTGAAGCAGAGTCAAAATATATAAAAAGGGCTTCATAATGTTGAAAGAAATTCTAACTTCTGACAATTATTGGCGAAGATACATCCGTTTGAATTTGGGAAAATAAGCTTAAAACGCCAATATCTCGAAATGACTTCGAGACTACATATTTTCAGCTTTTGATGCAGAATCAAAATATATAAAAAGGGCTTCATAATGTTGAAAGAAATTCTAACTTCTGACAATTATTGGCGAAGATACATCCGTTTGAATTTGGAAACAGAAACTTAAAACGTCAATTTCTCGAAATGACTTCGAGACTACATATTTTCAGCTTTTGATGCAGAATCAAAATATATAAAAAGGGCTTCATAATGTTGAAAGAAATTCTAACTTCTGACAATTATTGGCGAAGATACATCCGTTTGAATTTGGAAACAGCAACTTAAAACGTCAATTTCTCGAAATGACTTCGAGACTACATATTTTCAGCTTTTGATGCAGAGTCAAAATATATAAAAAGGGCTTCATAATGTTGAAAGAAATTCTAACTTCTGACAATTATTGGCGAAGATACGTCCGTTTGAATTTGGAAACAGAAACTTAAAACGTCAATTTCTCGAAATGACTTCGAGACTACTTATTTTCAGCTTTTGAAGCAGAGTCAAAATATATAAAAAGGGGTTCATAATATTGCAAGAAATTCTAACTTCTGACAATTATTGGCGAAGATACATCCGTTTGAATTTGGGAAAATAAGCTTAAAACGCCAATATCTCGAAATGACTTCGAGACTACATATTTTCAGCTTTTGATGCAGAATCAAAATATATAAAAAGGGGTTCATAATATTGCAAGAAATTCTAACTTCTGACAATTATTGGTTAAGATACATCCGTTTGAATTTGGAAACAGAAACTTAAAACGTCAATTTCTCGAAATGACTTCGCGACTACATATTTTCAGCTTTTGATGCAGAGTCAAAATATATAAAAAGGGCTTCATAATGTTGAAAGAAATTCTAACTTCTGACAATTATTGGCGAAGATACATCCGTTTGAATTTGGAAACAGAAACTTAAAACGTCAATTTCTCGAAATGACTTCGAGACTACATATTTTCAGCTTTTGAAGCAGAGTCAAAATATATAAAAAGGGGTTCATAATGTTGAAAGAAATTCTAACTTCTGACAATTATTGGCGAAGATACATCCGTTTGAATTTGGAAACAGAAACTTAAAACGTCAATTTCTCGAAATGACTTCGAGACTACATATTTTCAGCTTTTGAAGCAGAGTCAAAATATATAAAAAGGGCTTCATAATGTTGAAAGAAATTCTAACTTCTGACAATTATTGGCGAAGATACATCCGTTTGAATTTGGAAACAGAAACTTAAAACGTCAATTTCTCGAAATGACTTCGCGACTACATATTTTCAGCTTTTGATGCAGAATCAAAATATATAAAAAGGGCTTCATAATGTTGAAAGAAATTCTAACTTCTGACAATTATTGGCGAAGATACATCCGTTTGAATTTGGAAACAGAAACTTAAAACGTCAATTTCTCGAAATGACTTTGAGACTACATATTTTCAGCTTTTGATGCAGAGTCAAAATATATAAAAAGGGCTTCATAATGTGGAAAGAAATTCTAACTTCTGACAATTATTGGCGAAGATACATCTGTTTGAATTTGGAAACAGAAACTTAAAACGTCAATTTCTCGAAATGACTTCGAGACTACATATTTTCAGCTTTTGATGCAGAGTCAAAATATATAAAAAGGGCTTCATAATGTTGAAAGAAATTCTAACTTCTGACAATTATTGGCGAAGATACATCCGTTTGAATTTGGAAACAGAAACTTAAAACGTCAATTTCTCGAAATGACTTCGAGACTACATATTTTCAGCTTTTGAAGCAGAGTCAAAATATATAAAAAGGGCTTCATAATGTTGAAAGAAATTCTGACTTCTGACAATTATTGGCGAAGATACATCCGTTTGAATTTGGGAAAATAAACTTAAAACGCCAATTTCTCGAAATGACTTCGAGACTACATATTTTTAGCTTTTGATGCAGAATCAAAATATATAAAAAGGGGTTCATAATGTTGAAAGAAATTCTAACTTCTGACAATTATTGGCGAAGATACATCCGTTTGAATTTGGAAACAGCAACTTAAAACGTCAATTTCTCGAAATGACTTCGAGACTACATATTTTCAGCTTTTGATGCAGAGTCAAAATATATAAAAAGGGCTTCATAATGTTGAAAGAAATTCTAACTTCTGACAATTATTGGCGAAGATACATCCGTTTGAATTTGGAAACAGAAACTTAAAACGTCAATTTCTCGAAATGACTTCGAGACTACATATTTTCAGCTTTTGAAGCAGAGTCAAAATATATAAAAAGGGGTTCATAATATTGCAAGAAATTCTAACTTCTGACAATTATTGGCGAAGATACATCCGTTTGAATTTGGGAAAATAAGCTTAAAACGCCAATATCTCGAAATGACTTCGAGACTACATATTTTCAGCTTTTGATGCAGAATCAAAATATATAAAAAGGGCTTCATAATGTTGAAAGAAATTCTAACTTCTGACAATTATTGGCGAAGATACATCCGTTTGAATTTGGAAACAGAAACTTAAGACGTCAATTTCTCGAAATGACTTCGCGACTACATATTTTCAGCTTTTGATGCAGAGTCAAAATATATAAAAAGGGCTTCATAATGTTGAAAGAAATTCTAACTTCTGACAATTATTGGCGAAGATACATCCGTTTGAATTTGGAAACAGAAACTTAAAACGTCAATTTCTCGAAATGACTTCGCGACTACATATTTTCAGCTTTTGATGCAGAGTCAAAATATATAAAAAGGGCTTCATAATGTTGAAAGAAATTCTAACTTCTGACAATTATTGGCGAAGATACATCCGTTTGAATTTGGAAACAGAAACTTAAAACGTCAATTTCTCGAAATGACTTCGCGACTACATATTTTCAGCTTTTGATGCAGAGTCAAAATATATAAAAAGGGCTTCATAATGTTGAAAGAAATTCTAACTTCTGACAATTATTGGCGAAGATACATCCGTTTGAATTTGGAAACAGAAACTTAAAACGTCAATTTCTCGAAATGACTTCGAGACTACATATTTTCAGCTTTTGAAGCAGAGTCAAAATATATAAAAAGGGGTTCATAATGTTGAAAGAAATTCTAACTTCTGACAATTATTGACGAAGATACATCCGTTTGAATTTGGAAACAGAAACTTAAAACGTCAATTTCTCGAAATGACTTCGAGACTACATATTTTCAGCTTTTGATGCAGAATCAAAATATATAAAAAGGGCTTCATAATGTTGAAAGAAATTCTAACTTCTGACAATTATTGGCGAAGATACATCCGTTTGAATTTGGAAACAGCAACTTAAAACGTCAATTTCTCGAAATGACTTCGAGACTACATATTTTCAGCTTTTGATGCAGAGTCAAAATATATAAAAAGGGCTTCATAATGTTGAAAGAAATTCTAACTTCTGACAATTATTGGCGAAGATACATCCGTTTGAATTTGGAAACAGAAACTTAAAACGTCAATTTCTCGAAATGACTTCGAGACTACATATTTTCAGCTTTTGAAGCAGAGTCAAAATATATAAAAAGGGCTTCATAATGTTGAAAGAAATTCTAACTTCTGACAATTATTGGCGAAGATACATCCGTTTGAATTTGGGAAAATAAACTTAAAACGCCAATATCTCGAAATGACTTCGAGACTACATATTTTCAGCTTTTGATGCAGAATCAAAATATATAAAAAGGGCTTCATAATGTTGAAAGAAATTCTAACTTCTGACAATTATTGGCGAAGATACATCCGTTTGAATTTGGAAACAGAAACTTAAACCGTCAATTTCTCGAAATGACTTCGAGACTACATATTTTCAGCTTTTGATGCAGAATCAAATATATAAAAAAGGGCTTCATAATGTTGAAAGAAATTCTGACTTCTGACAATTATTGGCGAAGATACATCCGTTTGAATTTGGAAACAGCAACTTAAAACGTCAATTTCTCGAAATGACTTCGAGACTACATATTTTCAGCTTTTGATGCAGGGTCAAAATATATAAAAAGGGCTTCATAATGTTGAAAGAAATTCTAACTTCTGACAATTATTGGCGAAGATACGTCCGTTTGAATTTGGAAACAGAAACTTAAAACGTCAATTTCTCGAAATGACTTCGAGACTACATATTTTCAGCTTTTGATGCAGAGTCAAAATATATAAAAAGGGCTTCATAATGTTGAAAGAAATTCTAACTTCTGACAATTATTGGCGAAGATACATCCGTTTGAATTTGGAAACAGAGACTTAAAACGTCAATTTCTCGAAATGACTTCGCGACTACATATTTTCAGCTTTTGATGCAGAATCAAAATATATAAAAAGGGGTTCATAATATTGCAAGAAATTCTAACTTCTGACAATTATTGGCGAAGATACATCCGTTTGAATTTGGGAACAGAAACTTAAAACGTCAATTTCTCGAAATGACTTCGCGACTACATATTTTCAGCTTTTGATGCAGAGTCAAAATATATAAAAAGGGCTTCATAATGTTGAAAGAAATTCTAACTTCTGACAATTATTGGCGAAGATAGCATCCGTTTGAATTTGGAAACAGAAACTTAAAACGTCAATTTCTCGAAATGACTTCGAGACTACATATTTTCAGCTTTTGATGCAGAGTCAAAATATATAAAAAGGGCTTCATAATGTTGAAAGAAATTCTAACTTCTGACAATTATTGGCGAAGATACATCCGTTTGAATTTGGAAACAGAAACTTAAAACGTCAATTTCTCGAAATGACTTCGAGACTACATATTTTCAGCTTTTGATGCAGAATCAAAATATATAAAAAGGGCTTCATAATGTTGAAAGAAATTCTAACTTCTGACAATTATTGGCGAAGATACATCCGTTTGAATTTGGAAACAGCAACTTAAAACGTCAATTTCTCGAAATGACTTCGAGACTACATATTTTCAGCTTTTGATGCAGAATCAAAATATATAAAAAGGGCTTCATAATGTTGAAAGAAATTCTAACTTCTGACAATTATTGGCGAAGATACATCCGTTTGAATTTGGAAACAGAAACTTAAAACGTCAATTTCTCGAAATGACTTCGAGACTACATATTTTCAGCTTTTGATGCAGAGTCAAAATATATAAAAGGGCTTCATAATGTTGAAAGAAATTCTAACTTCTGACAATTATTGGCGAAGATACATCCGTTTGAATTTGGAAACAGAAACTTAAAACGTCAATTTCTCGAAATGACTTCAAGACTACATATTTTCAGCTTTTTGATGCAGAGTCAAAATATATAAAAAGGGCTTCATAATGTTGAAAGAAATTCTAACTTCTGACAATTATTGGCGAAGATACATCCGTTTGAATTTGGAAACAGAAACTTAAAACGTCAATTTCTCGAAATGACTTCGAGACTACA
Source organism: Drosophila grimshawi (assembly GCF_018153295.1). Lineage (NCBI taxonomy): Eukaryota > Metazoa > Arthropoda > Insecta > Diptera > Drosophilidae > Drosophila > Drosophila grimshawi. The sequence continues at coordinate 140,066 of NW_025062919.1, forward strand.
TATTTTCAGCTTTTGAAGCAGAGTCAAAATATATAAAAAGAGGGCTTCATAATGTTGAAAGAAATTCTAACTTCTGACAATTATTGGCGAAGATACATCCGTTTGAATTTGGGAACAGAAACTTAAAACGCCAATTTCTCGAAATGCCAACGAGACTACATATTTTTAGCTTTTGATGCAGAGTCAAAATATATAAAAGAGGGCTTCATAATGTTGAAAGAAATTCTAACTTCTGACCAATTATTGGCGAACATACATCCGTTTGAATTTGGGAACAGCAACTTAAAACGTCAATTTCTCGAAATGACTTCGAGACTACATATTTTCAGCTTTTGATGCAGAATCAAAATATATAAAAAGGGCTTCATAATGTTGAAAGAAATTCTAACTTCCTGACAATTATTGGCGAAGATACATCCGTTTGAATTTGGAAAACAGAAACTTAAA
>NW_025062920.1:0-60979 GCF_018153295.1 Drosophila grimshawi
AATTGACGTTTTAAGTTTCTGTTTCCAAATTCAAACGGTTGTATCTTCGCCAATAATTGTCAGAAGTTAGAATTTCTTTCAACATTATGAAGCTCTTTTTATATATTTTGACTCTGCATCAAAAGCTGAAAATATGTAGTCTCGAAGTCATTTCGAGAAATTAACGCTTTAACTTTCTGTTCCCAAATTCAAACGGATGTATCTTCGCCAATAATTGTCAGAAGTTAGAATTTCTTTCAACATTATGAAGCCCTTTTTATATATTTTGATTCTGCATCAAAAGCTGAAAATATGTAGTCTCGAAGTCATTTCGAGAAATTGACGTTTTAAGTTTCTGTTTCCAAATTCAAACGGATGTATCTTCGCCAATAATTGTCAGAAGTTAGAATTTCTTTCAACATTATGAAGCCCTTTTTATATATTTTGACTCTGCATCAAAAGCTGAAAATATGTAGTCTCGCAGTCATTTCGAGAAATTGACGTTTTAAAAATTCTGTTTCCTAATTCAAACGGATGTATCTTCGCCAATAATTGTCAGAAGTTAGAATTTCTTTCAACATTATGAAGCCCTTTTTATATATTTTGATTCTGCATCAAAAGCTAAAAATATGTAGTCTTGAAGTCAATTCGAGAAATTGACGTTTTAAGTTTCTGTTTCCAAATTCAAACGGTTGTATCTTCGCCAATAATTGTCAGAAGTTAGAATTTCTTTCAACATTATGAAGCCTTTTTTATATATTTTGACTCTGCATCAAAAGCTGAAAATATGTAGTCTCGAAGTCATTTCGAGAAATTATCGCTTTAACTTTCTGTTCCCAAATTCAAACGGATGTATCTTCGCCAATAAGTGTCAGAAGTTAGAATTTCTTTCAACATTATGAACCCCTTTTTATATATTTTGATTCTGCATCAAAAGCTGAAAATATGTAGTCTCGAAGTCATTTCGAGAAATTAACGCTTTAACTTTCTGTTCCCAAATTTAAACGGATGTATCTTCGCCAATAATTGTCAGAAGTTAGAATTTCTTTCAACATTATGAAGCCCCTTTTTATATATTTTGATTCTGCATCAAAAGCTGAAAATATGTAGTCTCGAAGTCATTTCGAGAAATTTACGTTTTAAGTTTCTGTTTCCAAATTCAAACGGATGTATCTTCGCCAATAATTGTCAGAAGTTAGAATTTCTTTCAACATTATGAAGCCCTTTTTATATATTTTGACTCTGCATCAAAAGCTGAAAATATGTAGTCTCGAAGTCATTTCGAGAAATTTACGTTTTAAGTTTCTGTTTCCAAATTCAAACGGATGTATCTTCGCCAATAATTGTCAGAAGTTAGAATTTCTTTCAACATTATGAAGCCCTTTTTATATATTTTGATTCTGCATCAAAAGCTAAAAATATGTTGTCTTGAAGTCAATTCGAGAAATTGACGTTTTAAGTTTCTGTTTCCAAATTCAAACGGTTGTATCTTCGCCAATAATTGTCAGAAGTTAGAATTTCTTTCAACATTATGAAGCCCTTTTTATATATTTTGACTCTGCATCAAAAGCTGAAAATATGTAGTCTCGAAGTCATTTCGAGAAATTGACGTCATAAGTTTCTGTTTCCAAATTCAAACGGATGTATCTTCGCCAATAATTGTCAGCAGTTAGAATTTCTTTCAACATTATGAAGCCCTTTTTATATATTTTGACTCTGCATCAAAAGCTGAAAATATGTAGTCTCGAAGTCATTTCGAGAAATTGACGTTTTAAGCTCCTGTTTCCAAATTCAAACGGATGTATCTTCGCCAATAATTATCCGAAGTTAGAATTTCTTTCAACATTATGAAGCCCTTTTTATATATTTTGATTCTGCATCAAAAGCTGAAAATATGTAGTCTCGAAGTCATTTCGAGAAATTGACGTTTTAAGTTTCTGTTTCCAAATTCAAACGGATGTATCTTCGCCAATAATTGTCAAAAGTAAGAATTTCTTTCATCATTATGAAGCCCTTTTCATATATTTTGACTCTGCATCAAAAGCTGAAAATATGTAGTCTCGAAGTCATTTCGAGAAATTGACGTTTTAAGATTCTGTTTCCAAATTCAAACGGATGTATCTTCGCCACTAATTGTCAGAAGTTAGAATTTCTTTCAACATTATGAAGCCCTTTTTATATATTTTGATTCTGCATCAAAAGCTGGAAATATGTAGTCTCGAAGTCATTTCGAGAAATTAGCGCTTTAACTTTCTGTTCCCAAATTCAAACGGATGTATCTTCGCCAATAATTGTCAGAAGTTAGAATTTCTTTCAACATTATGAAGCCCTTTTTATATATTTTGATTCTGCATCAAAAGCTGAAAATATGTAGTCTCGAAGTCATTTCGAGAAATTGACGTTTTAAGTTTCTGTTTCCAAATTCAAACGGATGTATCTTCGCCAATAAGTGTCAGAAGTTAGAATTTCTTTCAACATTATGAACCCCTTTTTATATATTTTGACTCTGCATCAAAAGCTGAAAATATGTAGTCTCGAAGTCATTTCGAGAAATTAACGCTTTAACTTTCTGTTCCCAAATTCAAACGGATGTATCTTCGCCAATAATTGTCAGAAGTTAGAATTTCTTTCAACATTATGAAGCCCTTTTTATATATTTTGATTCTGCATCAAAAGCTGAAAATATGTAGTCTCGAAGTCATTTCGAGAAATTGACGTTTTAAGTTTCTGTTTCCAAATTCAAACGGATGTATCTTCGCCAATAATTGTCAGAAGTTAGAATTTCTTTCAACATTATGAACCCCTTTTTATATATTTTGACTCTGCATCAAAAGCTGAAAATATGTAGTCTCGAAGTCATTTCGAGAAATTAACGCTTTAACTTTCTGTTTCCAAATTCAAACGGATGTATCTTCGCCAATAATTGTCAGAAGTTAGAATTTCTTTCAACATTATGAAGCCCTTTTTATATATTTTGATTCTGCATCAAAAGCTGAAAATATGTAGTCTCGAAGTCATTTCGAGAAATTTACGTTTTAAGTTTCTGTTTCCAAATTCAAACGGATGTATCTTCGCCAATAATTGTCAGAAGTTAGAATTTCTTTCAACATTATGAAGCCCTTTTTATATATTTTGACTCTGCATCAAAAGCTGAAAATATGTAGTCTCGAAGTCATTTCGAGAAATTGACGTTTTAAGTTTCTGTTTCCAAATTCAAACGGATGTATCTTCGCCAATAATTGTCAGAAGTTAGAATTTCTTTCAACATTATGAAGCCCTTTTTATATATTTTGATTCTGCATCAAAAGCTAAAAATATGTAGTCTTGAAGTCAATTCGAGAAATTGACGTTTTAAGTTTCTGTTTCCAAATTCAAACGGTTGTATCTTCGCCAATAATTGTCAGAAGTTAGAATTTCTTTCAACATTATGAAGCCCTTTTTATATATTTTGACTCTGCATCAAAAGCTGAAAATATGTAGTCTCGAAGTCATTTCGAGAAATTGACGTTTTAAGTTTCTGTTTCCAAATTCAAACGGATGTATCTTCGCCAATAATTGTCAGCAGTTAGAATTTCTTTCAACATTATGAAGCCCTTTTTATATATTTTGACTCTGCATCAAAAGCTGAAAATATGTAGTCTCGAAGTCATTTCGAGAAATTGACGTTTTAAGCTCCTGTTTCCAAATTCAAACGGATGTATCTTCGCCAATAATTGTCAGAAGTTAGAATTTCTTTCAACATTATGAAGCCCTTTTTATATATTTTGATTCTGCATCAAAAGCTGAAAATATGTAGTCTCGAAGTCATTTCGAGAAATTGACGTTTTAAGTTTCTGTTTCCAATTCAAACGGTTGTATCTTCGCCAATAATTGTCAGAAGTTAGAATTTCTTTCAACATTATGAAGCCCTTTTTATATATTTTGATTCTGCATCAAAAGCTGAAAATATGTAGTCTCGAAGTCATTTCGAGAAATTGACGTTTTAAGTTTCTGTTTCCAAATTCAAACGGATGTATCTTCGCCACTAATTGTCAGAAGTTAGAATTTCTTTCAACATTATGAAGCCCTTTTTATATATTTTGATTCTGCATCAAAAGCTGAAAATATGTAGTCTCGAAGTCATTTCGAGAAATTAACGCTTTAACTTTCTGTTTCCAAATTCAAACGGATGTATCTTCGCCCAATAATTGTCAGAAGTTAGAATTTCTTTCAACATTATGAAGCCCTTTTTATATATTCTGACTCTGCATCAAATGCTGAAAATATGTAGTCTCGAAGTCATTTCGAGAAATTGACGTTTTAAGTTTCTGTTTCCAAATTCAAACGGATGTATCTTCGCCAATAATTGTCAGAAGTTAGAATTTCTTTCAACATTATGAAGCCCTTTTTATATATTTTGACTCTGCATCAAAAGCTGAAAATATGTAGTCTCGAAGTCATTTCGAGAAATTAACGCTTTAAGTTTCTGTTTCCAAATTCAAACGGATGTATCTTCGCCAATAATTGTCAGAAGTTAGAATTTCTTTCAACATTATGAAGCCCTTTTTATATATTTTGATTCTGCATCAAAAGCTGAAAATATGTAGTCTCGAAGTCATTTCGAGAAATTGACGTTTTAAGTTTCTGTTTCCAAATTCAAACGGATGTATCTTCGCCAATAATTGTCAGAAGTTAGAATTTCTTTCAACATTATGAAGCCCTTTTTATATATTTTGACTCTGCATCAAAAGCTGAAAATATGTAGTCTCGAAGTCATTTCGAGAAATTGACGTTTTAAGTTTCTGTTTCCAAATTCAAACGGATGTATCTTCGCCAATAATTGTCAGAAGTTAGAATTTCTTTCAACATTATGAAGCCCTTTTATATATTTTTTTAAAAATTTTAATTCAAACGGTTGTATCTTCGCCAATAATTGTCGAAGTTAGAATTTCTTTCAACATTATGAAGCCCTTTTAATATATTTTGACTCTGCATCAAAAGCTGAAAATATGTAGTCTCGAAGTCATTTCGAGAAATTGACGTTTTAAGCTCCTGTTTCCAAATTCAAACGGATGTATCTTCGCCAATAATTGTCAGAAGTTAGAATTTCTTTCAACATTATGAAGCCCTTTTTATATATTTTGATTCTGCATCAAAAGCTGAAAATATGTAGTCTTGAAGTCAGTTCGAGAAATTGACGTTTTAAGTTTCTGTTTCCAAATTCAAACGGATGTATCTTTGCCAATAATTGTCAGAAGTTAGAATTTCTTTCAACATTATGAAGCCCTTTTTATATATTTTGACTGTGCATCAAAAGCTGAAAATATGTAGTCTCGAAGTCATTTCGAGAAATCGACGTTTTAAGTTTCTGTTTCCAAATTCAAACGGATGTATCTTCGCCAATAATTGTCAGAAGTTAGAATTTCTTTCAACATTATGAAGCCCTTTTTATATATTTTGATTCTGCATCAAAAGCTGAAAATATGTAGTCTTGAAGTCAATTCGAGAAATTGACGTTTTAAGTTTCTGTTTCCAAATTCAAACGGATGTATCTTCGCCAATAATTGTCAGAAGTTCGAATTTTTTTCAACATTATGAAGCCCTTTTTATATATTTTGACTCTGCATCAAAAGCGGAAAATATATAGTCTCGAAGTCATTTCGAGAAATTGACGTTTTAAGTTTCTGTTTCCAAATTCAAACGGATGTATCTTCGCCAATAATTGTCAGAAGTTAGAATTTCTTTCAACATTATGAAGCCCTTTTTATATATTTTGACTCTGCATCAAAAGCTGAAAATATGTAGTCTCGAAGTCATTTCGAGAAATTGACGTTTTAAGTTTCTGTTACCAAATTCAAACGGATGTATCTTCGCCAATAATTGTCAGAAGTTAGAATTTCTTTCAACATTATGAAGCCCTTTTTATATATTTTGACTCTGCATCAAAAGCTGAAAATATGTAGTCTCGAAGTCATTTCGAGAAATTTACGTTTTAAGTTTCTGTTTCCAAATTCAAACGGATGTATCTTCGCCAATAATTGTCAGAAGTTAGAATTTCTTTCAACATTATGAAGCCCTTTTTATATATTTTGACTCTGCATCAAAAGCTGAAAATATTTAGTCTCGAAGTCATTTCGAGAAATTAGCGCTTTAACTTTCTGTTCCCAAATTCAAACGGATGTATCTTCGCCAATAATTGTCAGAAGTTAGAATTTCTTTCAACATTATGAAGCCCTTTTTATATATTTTGATTCTGCATCAAAAGCTGAAAATATGTAGTCTCGAAGTCATTTCGCGAAATTGACGTTTTAAGTTTCTGTTTCCAAATTCAAACGGATGTATCTTCGCCAATAAGTGTCAGAAGTTAGAATTTCTTTCTACATTATGAAACCCTTTTTATATATTTTGACTCTGCATCAAAAGCTGAAAATATGTAGTCTCGAAGTCATTTCGAGATATTGGCGGTTTAAGTTTCTTTTCCCAAATTCAAACGGATGTATCTTCGCCAATAATTGTCAGAAGTTAGAATTTCTTTCAACATTATGAAGCCCTTTTTATATATTTTGATTCTGCATCAAAAGCTGAAAATATGTAGTCTCGAAGTCATTTCGAGAAATTGACGTTTTAAGTTTCTGTTTCCAAATTCAAACGGATGTATCTTCGCCAATAATTGTCAGAAGTTAGAATTTCTTTCAACATTATGAACCCCTTTTTATATATTTTGACTCTGCATCAAAAGCTGAAAATATGTAGTCTCGAAGTCATTTCGAGAAATTGACGTTTTAAAATTCTGTTTCCAAATTCAAACGGATGTATCTTCGCCAATAATTGTCAGAAGTTAGAATTTCTTTCAACATTATGAAGCCCTTTTTATATATTTTGATTCTGCATCAAAAGCTAAAAATATGTAGTCTTGAAGTCAATTCGAGAAATTGACGTTTTTAAGTTTCTGTTTCCAATTCAAACGGTTGTATCTTCGCCAATAATTTTCAGAAGTTAGAATTTCTTTCAACATTATGAAGCCCTTTTTATATATTTTGACTCTGCATCAAAAGCTGAAAATATGTAGTCTCGAAGTCATTTCGAGAAATTAACGCTTTAACTTTCTGTTCCCAAATTCAAACGGATGTATCTTCGCCAATAATTGTCAGAAGTTAGAATTTCTTTCAACATTATGAAGCCCTTTTTATATATTTTGATTCTGCATCAAAAGCTGAAAATATGTAGTCTCGAAGTCATTTCGAGAAATTGACGTTTTAAGTTTCTGTTTCCAAATTCAAACGGATGTATCTTCGCCAATAATTGTCAGAAGTTAGAATTTCTTTCAACATTATGAAGCCCTTTTTATATATTTTGATTCTGCATCAAAAGCTGAAAATATGTAGTCTCGAAGTCATTTCGAGAAATTGACGTTTTAAGATTCTGTTTCCAAATTCAAACGGATGTATCTTCGCCAATAATTGTCAGAAGTTAGAATTTCTTTCAACATTATGAAGCCCTTTTTATATATTTTGATTCTGCATCAAAAGCTAAAAATATGTAGTCTTGAAGTCAATTCGAGAAATTGACGTTTTAAGTTTCTGTTTCCAAATTCAAACGGTTGTATCTTCGCCAATAATTGTCAGAAGTTAGAATTTCTTTCAACATTATGAAGCCCTTTTTATATATTTTGACTCTGCATCAAAAGCTGAAAATATGTAGTCTCGAAGTCATTTCGAGAAATTAGCGCTTTAACTTTCTGTTCCCAAATTCAAACGGATGTATCTTCGCCAATAATTGTCAGAAGTTAGAATTTCTTTCAACATTATGAAGCCCTTTTTATATATTTTGATTCTGCATCAAAAGCTGAAAATATGTAGTCTCGAAGTCATTTCGAGAAATTGACGTTTTAAGTTTCTGTTTCCAAATTCAAACGGATGTATCTTCGCCAATAAGTGTCAGAAGTTAGAATTTCTTTCAACATTATGAAGCCCTTTTTATATATTTTGACTCTGCATCAAAAGCTGAAAATATGTAGTCTCGAAGTCATTTCGAGAAATTAACGCTTTAACTTTCTGTTCCCAAATTCAAACGGATGTATCTTCGCCAATAATTGTCAGAAGTTAGAATTTCTTTCAACATTATGAAGCCCTTTTTATATATTTTGATTCTGCATCAAAAGCTGAAAATATGTAGTCTCGAAGTCATTTCGAGAAATTGACGTTTTAAGTTTCTGTTTCCAAATTCAAACGGATGTATCTTCGCCAATAATTGTCAGAAGTTAGAATTTCTTTCAACATTATGAACCCCTTTTTATATATTTTGACTCTGCATCAAAAGCTGAAAATATGTAGTCTCGAAGTCATTTCGAGAAATTGACGTTTTAAAATTCTGTTTCCAAATTCAAACGGATGTATCTTCGCCAATAATTGTCAGAAGTTAGAATTTCTTTCAACATTATGAAGCCCTTTTTATATATTTTGATTCTGCATCAAAAGCTAAAAATATGTAGTCTTGAAGTCAATTCGAGAAATTGACGTTTTAAGTTTCTGTTTCCAAATTCAAACGGTTGTATCTTCGCCAATAATTGTCAGAAGTTAGAATTTCTTTCAACATTATGAAGCCCTTTTAATATATTTTGACTCTGCATCAAAAGCTGAAAATATGTAGTCTCGAAGTCATTTCGAGAAATTGACGTTTTAAGCTCCTGTTTCCAAATTCAAACGGATGTATCTTCGCCAATAATTGTCAGAAGTTAGAATTTCTTTCAACATTATGAAGCCCTTTTTATATATTTTGATTCTGCATCAAAAGCTGAAAATATGTAGTCTTGAAGTCAGTTCGAGAAATTGACGTTTTAAGTTTCTGTTTCCAAATTCAAACGGATGTATCTTCGCCAATAATTGTCAGAAGTTAGAATTTCTTTCAACATTATGAAGCCCTTTTTATATATTTTGACTCTGCATCAAAAGCTGAAAATATGTAGTCTCGAAGTCATTTCGAGAAATTTACGTTTTAAGTTTCTGTTTCCAAATTCAAACGGATGTATCTTCGCCAATAATTGTCAGAAGTTAGAATTTCTTTCAACATTATGAAGCCCTTTTTATATATTTTGACTCTGCATCAAAAGCTGAAAATATGTAGTCTCGAAGTCATTTCGAGAAATTAACACTTTAACTTTCTGTTCCCAAATTCAAACGGATGTATCTTCGCCAATAATTGTCAGAAGTTAGAATTTCTTTCAACATTATGAAGCCCTTTTTATATATTTTGATTCTGCATCAAAAGCTGAAAATATGTAGTCTCGAAGTCATTTCGAGAAATTGACGTTTTAAGTTTCTTTTCCCAAATTCAAACGGATGTATCTTCGCCAATAATTGTCAGAAGTTAGAATTTCTTTCAACATTATGAAGCCCTTTTTATATATTTTGACTCTGCATCAAAAGCTGAAAATATGTAGTCTCGAAGTCATTTCGAGAAATTGACGTTTTAAGTTTCTGTTTCCAAATTCAAACGGATGTATCTTCGCCAATAATTGTCAGAAGTTAGAATTTCTTTCAACATTATGAAGCCCTTTTTATATATTTTGACTCTGCATCAAAAGCTGAAAATATGTAGTCTCGAAGTCATTTCGAGAAATTGACGTTTTAAAATTCTGTTTCCAAATTCAAACGGATGTATCTTCGCCAATAATTGTCAGCAGTTAGAATTTCTTTCAACATTATGAAGCCCTTTTTATATATTTTGATTCTGCATCAAAAGCTGAAAATATGTAGTCTTGAAGTCAATTCGAGAAATTGACGTTTTAAGTTTCTGTTTCCAAATTCAAACGGTTGTATCATCGCCAATAATTGTCAGAAGTTAGAATTTCTTTCAACATTATGAAGCCCTTTTTATATATTTTGACTCTGCATCAAAAGCTGAATATATGTAGTCTCGAAGTCATTTCGAGAAATTGACGTTTTAAGCTCCTGTTTCCAAATTCAAACGGATGTATCTTCGCCAATAATTGTCAGAAGTTAGAATTTCTTTCAACATTATGAAGCCCTTTTTATATATTTTGATTCTGCATCAAAAGCTGAAAATATGTAGTCTGGAAGTCAGTTCGAGAAATTGACGTTTTAAGTTTCTGTTTCCAAATTCAAACGGATGTATCTTCGCCAATAATTGTCAGAAGTTAGAATTTCTTTCAACATTATGAAGCCCTTTTTATATATTTTGACTCTGCATCAAAAGCTGAAAATATGTAGTCTCGAAGTCATTTCGAGAAATTTACGTTTTAAGTTTCTGTTTCCAAATTCAAACGGATGTATCTTCGCCAATAATTGTCAGAAGTTAGAATTTCTTTCAACATTATGAAGCCCTTTTTATATATTTTGACTCTGCATCAAAAGCTGAAAATATGTAGTCTCGAAGTCATTTCGAGAAATTAACACTTTAACTTTCTGTTCCCAAATTCAAACGGATGTATCTTCGCCAATAATTGTCAGAAGTTAGAATTTCTTTCAACATTATGAAGCCCTTTTTATATATTTTGATTCTGCATCAAAAGCTGAAAATATGTAGTCTCGAAGTCATTTCGAGATATTGGCGTTTTAAGTTTCTTTTCCCAAATTCAAACGGATGTATCTTCGCCAATAATTGTCAGAAGTTAGAATTTCTTTCAACATTATGAAGCCCTTTTTATATATTTTGACTCTGCATCAAAAGCTGAAAATATGTAGTCTCGAAGTCATTTCGAGAAATTGACGTTTTAAGATTCTGTTTCCAAATTCAAACGGATGTATCTTCGCCAATAATTGTCAGAAGTTAGAATTTCTTTCAACATTATGAAGCCCTTTTTATATATTTTGATTCTGCATCAAAAGCTAAAAATATGTAGTCTTGAAGTCAATTCGAGAAATTGACGTTTTAAGTTTCTGTTTCCAAATTCAAACGGTTGTATCTTCGCCAATAATTGTCAGAAGTTAGAATTTCTTTCAACATTATGAAGCCCTTTTAATATATTTTGACTCTGCATCAAAAGCTGAAAATATGTAGTCTCGAAGTCATTTCGAGAAATTGACGTTTTAAGCTCCTGTTTCCAAATTCAAACGGATGTATCTTCGCCAATAATTGTCAGAAGTTAGAATTTCTTTCAACATTATGAAGCCCTTTTTATATATTTTGATTCTGCATCAAAAGCTGAAAATATGTAGTCTTGAAGTCAGTTCGAGAAATTGACGTTTTAAGTTTCTGTTTCCAAATTCAAACGGATGTATCTTCGCCAATAATTGTCAGAAGTTAGAATTTCTTTCAACATTATGAAGCCCTTTTTATATATTTTGACTCTGCATCAAAAGCTGAAAATATGTAGTCTCGAAGTCATTTCGAGAAATTTACGTTTTAAGTTTCTGTTTCCAAATTCAAACGGATGTATCTTCGCCAATAATTGTCAGAAGTTAGAATTTCTTTCAACATTATGAAGCCCTTTTTATATATTTTGATTCTGCATCAAAAGCTGAAAATATGTAGTCTCGAAGTCAATTCGAGAAATTGACGTTTTAAGTTTCTGTTTCCAAATTCAAACGGATGTATCTTCGCCAATAATTGTCAGAAGTTAGAATTTTTTTCAACATTATGAAGCCCTTTTTATATATTTTGACTCTGCATCAAAAGCTGAAAATATATAGTCTCGAAGTCATTTCGAGAAATTGACGTTTTAAGTTTCTGTTTCCAAATTCAAACGGATGTATCTTCGCCAATAATTGTCAGAAGTTAGAATTTCTTTCAACATTATGAAGCCCTTTTTATATATTTTGATTCTGCATCAAAAGCTAAAAATATGTAGTCTTGAAGTCAATTCGAGAAATTGACGTTTTAAGATTCTGTTTCCAAATTCAAACGGATGTATCTTCGCCAATAATTGTCAGAAGTTAGAATTTCTTTCAACATTATGAAGCCCTTTTTATATATTTTGACTCTGCATCAAAAGCTGAAAATATGTAGTCTCGAAGTCATTTCGAGAAATTGACGTTTTAAGTTTCGGTTTCCAAATTCAAACGGATGTATCTTCGCCAATAATTGTCAGCAGTTAGAATTTCTTTCAACATTATGAAGCCCTTTTTATATATTTTGATTCTGCATCAAAAGCTGAAAATATGTAGTCTCGAAGTCATTTCGAGAAATTGACGTTTTAAGTTTCTGTTTCCAAATTCAAACGGATGTATCTTCGCCAATAATTGTCAGAAATTGAATTTCTTTCAATAATTGTCAGAAGTTAGAATTTCTTTCAACATTATGAAGCCCTTTTTATATATTTTGACTCTGCATCAAAAGCTGAAAATATGTAGTCGCGAAGTCATTTCGAGAAATTGACGTTTTAAGTTTCTGTTTCCAAATTCAAACGGATGTATCTTCGCCAATAATTGTCAGAAGTCAGAATTTCTTTCAACATTATGAAGCCCTTTTTATATATTTTGACTCTGCATCAAAAGCTGAAAATATGTAGTCTCGAAGTCATTTCGAGAAATTGACGTTTTAAGTTTCGGTTTCCAAATTCAAACGGATGTATCTTCGCCAATAATTGTCAGAAGTCAGAATTTCTTTCAACATTATGAAGCCCTTTTTATATATTTTGATTCTGCATCAAAAGCTGAAAATATGTAGTCTCGAAGTCATTTCGAGAAATTGACGTTTTAAGTTTCTGTTTCCAAATTCAAACGGATGTATCTTCGCCAATAATTGTCAGAAGTTAGAATTTCTTTCAATAATTGTCGAGTTAGAATTTCTTTCAATAATTGTCAGAAGTTAGAATTTCTTTCAACATTATGAAGCCCTTTTTATATATTTTGACTCTGCATCAAAAGCTGAAAATATGTAGTCGCGAAGTCATTTCGAGAAATTGACGTTTTAAGTTTCGGTTTCCAAATTCAAACGGATGTATCTTCGCCAATAATTGTCAGAAGTTAGAATTTCTTTCAACATTATGAAGCCCTTTTTATATATTTTGACTCTGCATCAAAAGCTGAAAATATGTAGTCGCGAAGTCATTTCGAGAAATTGACGTTTTAAGTTTCGGTTTCCAAATTGAAACGGATGTATCTTCGCCAATAATTGTCAGAAGTCAGAATTTCTTTCAACATTATGAAGCCCTTTTTATATATTTTGATTCTGCATCAAAAGCTGAAAATATGTAGTCTCGAAGTCATTTCGAGAAATTGACGTTTTAAGTTTCTGTTTCCAAATTCAAAGGGATGTATCTTCGCCAATAATTGTCAGCAGTTAGAATTTCTTTCAACATTATGAAGCCCTTTTTATATATTTTGACTATGCATCAAAAGCTGAAAATATGTAGTCTCGAAGTCATTTCGAGAAATTGACGTTTTAAGTTTCTGTTTCCAAATTCAAACGGATGTATCTTCGCCAATAATTGTCAGAAGTTAGAATTTCTTTCAACAGTATGAAGCCCTTTTTATATATTTTGATTCTGCATCAAAAGCTGAAAATATGTAGTCTCGAAGTCATTTCGAGAAATTGACGTTTTAAGTTTCTGTTTCCAAATTCAAACGGATGTATCTTCACCAATAATTGTCAGAAGTTAGAATTTCTTTCAACATTATGAAGCCCTATTTATATATTTTGACTCTGCATCAAAAGCTGAAAATATGTAGTCTCGAAGTCATTTCGAGAAATTGACGTTTTAAGTTTCGGTTTCCAAATTCAAACGGATGTATCTTCGCCAATAATTGTCAGCAGTTAGAATTTCTTTCAACATTATGAAGTCCTTTTTATATATTTATATTCTGCATCAAAAGCTGAAAATATGTAGTCTCGAAGTCATTTCGAGAAATTGACGTTTTAAGTTTCTGTTTCCAAATTCAAGCGGATGTATCTTCGCCAATAATTGTCAGAAGTTAGAATTTCTTTCAGCATTATGAAGCCCTTCTTATATATTTTGACTCTGCATCAAAAGCTGAAAATATGTAGTCTCAAAGTCATTTCGAGAAATTGACGTTTTAAGTTTCTGTTTCCAAATTCAAACGGATGTATCTTCGCCAATAATTGTCAGAAGTTAGAATTTCTTTCAACATTATGAAGCCCTTTTTATATATTTTGACTCTGCATCAAAAGCTGAAAATATGTAGTCTCGAAGTCATTTCGAGAAATTGACGTTTTAAGTTTCTGTTTCCAAATTCAAACGGATGTATCTTCGCCAATAATTGTCAGAAGTTAGAAATTCTTTCAACATTATGAAGCCCTTTTTATATATTTTGATTCTGCATCAAAAGCTAAAAATATGTAGTCTTGAAGTCAATTCGAGAAATTGACGTTTTAAGTTTCTGTTTCCAAATTCAAACGGTTGTATCTTCGCCAATAATTGTCAGAAGTTCGAATTTCTTTCAACATTATGAAGCCCTTTTTATATATTTTGACTCTGCATCAAAAGCTGAAAATATGTAGTCTCGAAGTCATTTCGAGAAATTGACGTTTTAAGTTTCTGTTTCCAAATTCAAACGGATGTATCTTCGCCAATAATTGTCAGCAGTTAGAATTTCTTTCAACATTATGAAGTCCTTTTTATATATTTATATTCTGCATCAAAAGCTGAAAATATGTAGTCTCGAAGTCATTTCGAGAAATTGACGTTTTAAGTTTCTGTTTCCAAATTCAAACGGATGTATCTTCGCCAATAATTGTCAGAAGTTAGAATTTCTTTCAACATTATGAATCCCTTTTTATATATTTTGACTATGCATCAAAAGCTGAAAATATGTAGTCTCGAAGTCATTTCGAGAAATTGACGTTTTAAGTTTCTGTTTCCAAATTCAAACGGATGTATCTTCGCCAATAATTGTCAGAAGTTAGAATTTCTTTCAATAATTGTCAGAAGTCAGAATTTCTTTCAACATTATGAAGCCCTTTTTATATATTTTGACTCTGCATCAAAAGCTGAAAATATGTAGTCGCGAAGTCATTTCGAGAAATTGACGTTTTAAGTTTCGGTTTCCAAATTCAAACGGATGTATCTTCGCCAATAATTGTCAGAAGTCAGAATTTCTTTCAACATTATGAAGCCCTTTTTATATATTTTGACTCTGCATCAAAAGCTGAAAATATGTAGTCGCGAAGTCATTTCGAGAAATTGACGTTTTAAGTTTCGGTTTCCAAATTCAAACGGATGTATCTTCGCCAATAATTGTCAGCAGTTAGAATTTCTTTCAACATTATGAAGCCCTTTTTATATATTTTGATTCGGCATCAAAAGCTGAAAATATGTAGTCTCGAAGTCATTTCGAGAAATTGACGTTTTAAGTTTCTGTTTCCAAATTCAAATGGATGTATCTTCGCCAATAATTGTCAGAAGTTAGAATTTCTTTCAACATTATGAAGCCCTTTTTATATATTTTGATTCTGCATCAAAAGCTGAAAATATGTAGTCTCGAAGTCATTTCGAGAAATTGACGTTTTAAGTTTCTGTTTCCAAATTCAAACGGATGTATCTTCGCCAATAATTGTCAGAAGTTAGAATTTCTTTCAACATTATGAAGCCCTTCTTATATATTTTGACTCTGCATCAAAAGCTGAAAATATGTAGTCTCAAAGTCATTTCGAGAAATTGACGTTTTAAGTTTCTGTTTCCAAATTCAAACGGATGTATCTTCGCCAATAATTGTCAGAAGTTAGAATTTCTTTCAACATTATGAAGCCCTTTTTATATATTTTGACTCTGCATCAAAAGCTGAAAATATGTAGTCGCGAAGTCATTTCGAGAAATTGACGTTTTAGTTTCGGTTTCCAAATTCAAACGGATGTATCTTCGCCAATAATTGGCAAAAGTCAGAATTTCTTTCAACATTATGAAGCCCTTTTATATATTTTGATTCTGCATCAAAAGCTGAAAATATGTAGTCTCGAAGTCATTTCGAGAAATTGACGTTTTAAGTTTCTGTTTCCAAATTCAAACGGATGTATCTTCGCCAATAATTGTCAGAAGTTAGAATTTCTTTCAACATTATGAACCCCTTTTTATATATTTTGATTCTGCATCAAAAGCTGAAAATATGTAGTCTCGAAGTCATTTCGAGAAATTGACGTTTTAAGTTTCTGTTTCCAAATTCAAACGGATGTATCTTCGCCAATAATTGTCAGAAGTTAGAATTTCTTTCATCATTATGAAGCCCTTCTTATATATTTTGACTATGCATCAAAAGCTGAAAATATGTAGTCTCGAAGTCATTTCGAGAAATTGACGTTTTAAGTTTCTGTTTCCAAATTTAAACGGATGTATCTTCGCCAATAATTGTCAGAAGTTAGAATTTCTTTCAACATTATGAAGCCCTTTTTATATATTTTGACTCTGCATCAAAAGCTGAAAATATGTAGTCTCGAAGTCATTTCGAGAAATTGACGTTTTAAGTTTCTGTTTCCAAATTCAAACGGATGTATATTCGCCAATAATTGTCAGAAGTTAGAATTTCTTTCAACATTATGAAGCCTTTTTATATATTTTGACTCTGCATCAAAAGCTGAAAATATGTAGTCTGAAGTCAATTCGAGAAATTGACGTTTTAAGTTTCTGTTTCCAAATTCAAACGGATGTATCTTCGCCAATAATTGTCAGAAGTTAGAATTTCTTTCAACATTATGAAGCTCTTTTTATATATTTTGACTCTGCATCAAAAGCTGAAAATATGTAGTCTCGAAGTCATTTCGAGAAATTGACGTTTTAAGTTTCTGTTTCCAAATTCAAACGGATGTATCTTCGCCAATAATTGTCAGCAGTTAGAATTTCTTTCAACATTATGAAGTCCTTTTTATATATTTATATTCTGCATCAAAAGCTGAAAATATGTAGTCTCGAAGTCATTTCGAGAAATTGACGTTTTAAGTTTCTGTTTCCAAATTCAAACGGATGTATCTTCGCCAATAATTGTCAGAAGTTAGAATTTCTTTCAACATTATGAATCCCTTTTTATATATTTTGACTCTGCATCAAAAGCTGAAAATATGTAGTCTCGAAGTCATTTCGAGAAATTGACGTTTTAAGTTTCTGTTTCCAAATTCAAACGGATGTATCTTCGCCAATAATTGTCAGAAGTTAGAATTTCTTTCAATAATTGTCAGAAGTTAGAATTTCTTTCAACATTATGAAGCCCTTTTTATATATTTTGACTCTGCATCAAAAGCTGAAAATATGTAGTCGCGAAGTCATTTCGAGAAATTGACGTTTTAAGTTTCGGTTTCCAAATTCAAACGGATGTATCTTCGCCAATAATTGTCAGAAGTCAGAATTTCTTTCAACATTATGAAGCCCTTTTTATATATTTTGACTCTGCATCAAAAGCTGAAAATATGTAGTCTCGAAGTCATTTCGAGAAATTGACGTTTTAAGTTTCGGTTTCCAAATTCAAACGGATGTATCTTCGCCAATAATTGTCAGAAGTCAGAATTTCTTTCAACATTATGAAGCCCTTTTTATATATTTTGACTATGCATCAAAAGCTGAAAATATGTAGTCTCGAAGTCATTTCGAGAAATTGACGTTTTAAGTTTCTGTTTCCAAATTCAAACAGATGTATCTTCGCCAATAATTGTCAGAAGTTAGAATTTCTTTCAACATTATGAAGCCCTTTTTATATATTTTGATTCTGCATCAAAAGCTGAAAATATGTAGTCTCGAAGTCATTTCGAGAAATTGACGTTTTAAGTTTCTGTTTCCAAATTCAAACGGATGTATCTTCGCCAATAATTGTCAGAAGTTAGAATTTCTTTCAATAATTGTCAGAAGTTAGAATTTCTTTCAATAATTGTCAGAAGTTAGAATTTCTTTCAACATTATGAAGCCCTTTTTATATATTTTGACTCTGCATCAAAAGCTGAAAATATGTAGTCGCGAAGTCATTTCGAGAAATTGACGTTTTAAGTTTCGGTTTCCAAATTCAAACGGATGTATCTTCGCCAATAATTGTCAGAAGTTAGAATTTCTTTCAACATTATGAAGCCCTTTTTATATATTTTGACTCTGCATCAAAAGCTGAAAATATGTAGTCGCGAAGTCATTTCGAGAAATTGACGTTTTAAGTTTCGGTTTCCAAATTGAAACGGATGTATCTTCGCCAATAATTGTCAGAAGTCAGAATTTCTTTCAACATTATGAAGCCCTTTTTATATATTTTGATTCTGCATCAAAAGCTGAAAATATGTAGTCGCGAAGTCATTTCGAGAAATTGACGTTTTAAGTTTCGGTTTCCAAATTCAAACGGATGTATCTTCGTCAATAATTGTCAGAAGTTAGAATTTCTTTCAACATTATGAAGCCCTTTTTATATATTTTGATTCTGCATCAAAAGCTGAAAATATGTAGTCTCAAAGTCATTTCGAGAAATCGACGTTTTAAGTATCTGTTTCCAAATTCAAACGGATGTATCTTCGCCAATAATTGTCAGAAGTTAGAATTTCTTTCAACATTATGAAGCCCTTTTTATATATTTTGACTCTGCTTCAAAAGCTGAAAATATGTAGTCTCGAAGTCATTTCGAGAAATTGACGTTTTAAGTTTCTGTTTCCAAATTCAAACGGATGTATCTTCGCCAATAATTGTCAGAAGTTAGAATTTCTTTCAACATTATGAAGCCCTTTTTATATATTTTGACTCTGCATCAAAAGCTGAAAATATGTAGTCTCGAAGTCATTTCGAGATATTGGCGGTTCAAGTTTCTGTTCCCAAATTCAAACGGATGTATCTTCGCCAATAATTGTCAGAGTCAGATTTCTTTCAACATTGTGAAGCCCTTTTTATATATTTTGACTCTGCATCAAAGCTGAAAATATGTAGTCGCGAAGTCATTTCGAGAAATTGACGTTTTAATTTTCTGTTTCCAAATTCAAACGGATGTATCTTCGCCAATAATTGTCAGCAGTTAGAATATCTTTCAACATTATGAATTATATATTTTGATTCTGCATCAAAAGCTGAAAATATGTAGTCTCGAAGTCATTTCGAGAAATTGACGTTTTAAGTTTCTGTTTCCAAATTCAAATGGATGTATCTTCGCCAATAATTGTCAGAAGTTAGAATTTCTTTCAACATTATGAAGCCCTTTTTATATATTTTAATTCTGCATCAAAAGCTGAAAATATGTAGTCTCGAAGTCATTTCGAGAAATTGACGTTTTAAGTTTCTGTTTCCAAATTCAAACGGATGTATCTTCGCCAATTAATGTCAGAAGTTAAAATTTCTTGCAACATTATGAACCCCTTTTTATATATTTTGATTCTGCATCAAAAGCTGAAAATATGTAGTCTCGAAGTCATTTCGAGAAATCGACGTTTTAAGTATCTGTTTCCAAATTCAAACGGATGTATCTTCGCCAATAATTGTCAGAAGTTAGAATTTCTTTCAACATTATGAAGCCCTTTTTATATATTTTGATTCTGCATCAAAAGCTGAAAATATGTAGTCTCGAAGTCATTTCGAGAAATTGACGTTTTAAGTTTCTGTTTCCAAATTCAAACGGATGTATCTTCGCCAATAATTGTCAGAAGTTAGAATTTCTTTCAACATTATGAAGCCCTTTCTATATATTTTGACTCTGCTTCAAAAGCTGAAAATATGTAGTCTCGAAGTCATTTCGAGAAATTGACGTTTTAAGTTTCTGTTTCCAAATTCAAACGGATGTATCTTCGCCAATAATTGTCAGAAGTTAGAATTTCTTTCAACATTATGAAGCCCTTTTTATATATTTTGATTCTGCATCAAAAGCTGAAAATATGTAGACTCGAAGTCATTTCGAGATATTGGCGGTTCAAGTTTCTTTTCCCAAATTCAAACGGATGTATCTTCGCCAATAATTGTCAGAAGTCAGAATTTCTTTCAACATTATGAAGCCCTTTTTATATATTTTGACTCTGCATCAAAAGCTGAAAATATGTAGTCGCGAAGTCATTTCGAGAAATTGACGTTTTAAGTTTAGGTTTCCAAATTCAACCGGATGTATCTTCGCCAATAATTGACAGCAGTTAGAATTTCTTTCAACATTATGAAGCCCTTTTTATATATTTTGATTCTGCATCAAAAGCTGAAAATATGTAGTCTCGAAGTCATTTCGAGAAATTGACGTTTTCAGTTTCTGTTTCCAAATTCAAACGGATGTATCTTCGCCAATAATTGTCAGAAGTTAGAATTTCTTTCAACATTATGAAACCCTTTTTATATATTTTGACTCTGCATCAAAAGCTGAAAATATGTAGTCTCGAAGTCATTTCGAGAAATTGACGTTTTAAGTTTCTGTTTCCAAATTCAAACGGATGTATCTTCGCCAATAATTGTCAGAAGTTAGAATTTCTTTCAACATTATGAAGCCCTTTTTATATATTTTAATTCTGCATCAAAAGCTGAAAATATGTAGTCTCGAAGTCATTTCGAGAAATTGACGTTTTAAGTTTCTGTTTCAAAATTCAAACGGATGTATCTTCGCCAATAATTGTCAGAAGTTAGAATTTCTTTCAACATTATGAAGCCCTTTTTATATATTTTGACTATGCATCAAAAGCTGAAAATATGTAGTCGCGAAGTCATTTCGAGAAATTGACGTTTTAAGTTTCTGTTTCCAAATTCAAACGGATGTATCTTCGCCAATAATTGTCAGAAGTTAGAATTTCTTTCAACATTATGAAGCCCTTTTTATATATTTTGACCCTGCATCAAAAGCTGAAAATATGTAGTCTCGAAGTCATTTCGAGAAATTGACGTTTTAAGTTTCTGTTTCCAAATTCAAACGGATGTATCTTCGCCAATAATTGTCAGAAGTTAGAATTTCTTTCAACATTATGAAGCCCTTTTTATATATTTTGACTATGCATCAAAAGCTGAAAATATGTAGTCTCGAAGTCATTTCGAGAAATTGACGTTTTAAGTTTCTGTTTCCAAATTCAAACGGATGTATCTTCGCCAATAATTGTCAGAAGTTAGAATTTCTTTCAACATTATGAAGCCCTTTTTATATATTTTGATTCTGCATCAAAAGCTGAAAATATGTAGTCGCGAAGTCATTTCGAGAAATTGACGTTTTAAGTTTCGGTTTCCAAATTCAAACGGATGTATCTTCGCCAATAATTGTCAGAAGTCAGAATTTCTTTCAACATTATGAAGCCCTTTTTATATATTTTGACTCTGCATCAAAAGCTGAAAATATGTAGTCGCGAAGTCATTTCGAGAAATTGACGTTTTAAGTTTCTGTTTCCAAATTCAAACGGATGTATCTTCGCCAATAATTGTCAGAAGTTAGAATTTCTTTCAACATTATGAAGCCCTTTTTATATATTTTGACTATGCATCAAAAGCTGAAAATATGTAGTCTCGAAGTCATTTCGAGAAATTGACGTTTTAAGTTTCTGTTTCCAAATTCAAACGGATGTATCTTCGCCAATAATTGTCAGAAGTTAGAATTTCTTTCAACATTATGAAGCCCTTTTTATATATTTTGATTCTGCATCAAAAGCTGAAAATATGTAGTCTCGAAGTCATTTCGAGAAATTGACGTTTTAAGTTTCTGTTTCCAAATTCAAACGGATGTATCTTCGCCAATAATTGTCAGAAGTTAGAATTTCTTTCAACATTATGAAGCCCTTTTTATATATTTTGACTATGCATCAAAAGCTGAAAATATGTAGTCTCGAAGTCATTTCGAGAAATTGACGTTTTAAGTTTCTGTTTCCAAATTCAAAAGGATGTATCTACGACAATAATTGTCAGAAGTTAGAATTTCTTTCAACATTATGAAGCCCTTTTTATATATTTTGATTCTGCATCAAAAGCTGAAAATATGTAGTCTCGAAGTCATTTCGAGAAATTGACGTTTTAAGTTTCTGTTTCCAAATTCAAACGGATGTATCTTCGCCAATAATTGTCAGAAGTTAGAATTTCTTTCAACATTATGAAGCCCTTTTTATATATTTTGACTATGCATCAAAAGCTGAAAATATGTAGTCTCGAAGTCATTTCGAGAAATTGACGTTTTAAGTTTCTGTTTCCAAATTCAAACGGATGTATCTTCGCCAATAATTGTCAGAAGTTAGAATTTCTTTCAACATTCTGAAGCCCTTTTTATATATTTTGATTCTGCATCAAAAGCTGAAAATATGTAGTCGCGAAGTCATTTCGAGAAATTGACGTTTTAAGTTTCGGTTTCCAAATTCAAACGGATGTATGTTCGCCAATAATTGTCAGAAGTCAGAATTTCTTTCAACATTATGAAGCCCTTTTTATATATTTTGACTCTGCATCAAAAGCTGAAAATATGTAGTCGCGAAGTCATTTCGAGAAATTGACGTTTTAAGTTTCTGTTTCCAAATTCAAACGGATGTATCTTCGCCAATAATTGTCAGAAGTTAGAATTTCTTTCAACATTATGAAGCCCTTTTTATATATTTTGATTCTGCATCAAAAGCTGAAAATATGTAGTCGCGAAGTCATTTCGAGAAATTGACGTTTTAAGTTTCGGTTTCCAAATTCAAACGGATGTATCTTCGCCAATAATTGTCAGAAGTCAGAATTTCTTTCAACATTATGAAGCCCTTTTTATATATTTTGATTCTGCATCAAAAGCTGAAAATATGTAGTCGCGAAGTCATTTCGAGAAATTGACGTTTTAAGTTTCTGTTTCCAAATTCAAACGGATGTATCTTCGCCAATAATTGTCAGAAGTTAGAATTTCTTTCAACATTATGAAGCCCTTTTTATATATTTTGACTATGCATCAAAAGCTGAAAATATGTAGTCTCGAAGTCATTTCGAGAAATTGACGTTTTAAGTTTCTGTTTCCAAATTCAAACGGATGTATCTTCGCCAATAATTGTCAGAAGTTAGAATTTCTTTCAACATTATGAAGCCCTTTTTATATATTTTGATTCTGCATCAAAAGCTGAAAATATGTAGTCTCGAAGTCATTTCGAGAAATTGACGTTTTAAGTTTCTGTTTCCAAATTCAAACGGATGTATCTTCGCCAATAATTGTCAGAAGTTAGAATTTCTTTCAACATTATGAAGCCCTTTTTATATATTTTGACTATGCATCAAAAGCTGAAAATATGTAGTCTCGAAGTCATTTCGAGAAATTGACGTTTTAAGTTTCTGTTTCCAAATTCAAACGGATGTATCTACGACAATAATTGTCAGAAGTTAGAATTTCTTTCAACATTATGAAGCCCTTTTTATATATTTTGATTCTGCATCAAAAGCTGAAAATATGTAGTCTCGAAGTCATTTCGAGAAATTGACGTTTTAAGTTTCTGTTTCCAAATTCAAACGGATGTATCTTCGCCAATAATTGTCAGAAGTTAGAATTTCTTTCAACATTATGAAGCCCTTTTTATATATTTTGACTATGCATCAAAAGCTGAAAATATGTAGTCTCGAAGTCATTTCGAGAAATTGACGTTTTAAGTTTCTGTTTCCAAATTCAAACGGATGTATCTTCGCCAATAATTGTCAGAAGTTAGAATTTCTTTCAACATTATGAAGCCCTTTTTATATATTTTGATTCTGCATCAAAAGCTGAAAATATGTAGTCGCGAAGTCATTTCGAGAAATTGACGTTTTAAGTTTCGGTTTCCAAATTCAAACGGATGTATCTTCGCCAATAATTGTCAGAAGTCAGAATTTCTTTCAACATTATGAAGCCCTTTTTATATATTTTGACTCTGCATCAAAAGCTGAAAATATGTAGTCTCTAAGTCATTTCGAGAAATTGACGTTTTAAGTTTCTGTTTCCAAATTCAAACGGATGTATCTTCGCCAATAATTGTCAGAAGTTAGAATTTCTTTCAACATTATGAAGCCCTTGTTATATATTTTGACTATGCATCAAAAGCTGAAAATATGTAGTCTCGAAGTCATTTCGAGAAATTGACGTTTTAAGTTTCTGTTTCCAAATTCAAACGGATGTATCTTCGCCAATAATTGTCAGAAGTTAGAATTTCTTTCAACATTATGAAGCCCTTTTTATATATTTTGATTCTGCATCAAAAGCTGAAAATATGTAGTCTCGAAGTCATTTCGAGAAATTGACGTTTTAAGTTTCTGTTTCCAAATTCAAACGGATGTATCTTCGCCAATAATTGTCAGAAGTTAGAATTTCTTTCAACATTATGAAGCCCTTTTTATATATTTTGACCCTGCATCAAAAGCTGAAAATATGTAGTCTCGAAGTCATTTCGAGAAATTGACGCTTTAAGTTTCTGTTTCCAATTTCAAACGGATGTATCTTCGCCAATAATTGGCAGAAGTCAGAATTTCTTTCAACATTATGAAGCCCTTTTTATATATTTTGACTCTGCATCAAAAGCTGAAAATATGTAGTCTCGAAGTCATTTCGAGAAATTGACGTTTTAAGTTTCTGTTTCCAAATTCAAACGGATGTATCTTCGCCAATAATTGTCAGAAGTTAGAATTTCTTTCAACATTATGAAGCCCTTTTTATATATTTTGACTCTGCATCAAAAGCTGAAAATATGTAGTCTCGAAGTCATTTCGAGAAATTGACGTCTTAAGTTTCTGTTTCCAAATTCAAACGGATGTATCTTCGCCAATAATTGTCAGAAGTTAGAATTTCTTTCAACATTATGAAGCCCTTTTTATATATTTTGATTCTGCATCAAAAGCTGAAAATATGTAGTCTCGAAGTCATTTCGAGAAATTGACGATTTAAGTTTCTGTTTCCAAATTCAAACGGATGTATCTTCGCCAATAATTGTCAGAAGTTAGAATTTCTTTCAACATTATGAACCCCTTTTTATATATTTTGATTCTGCATCAAAAGCTGAAAATATGTAGTCTCGAAGTCATTTCGAGAAATTGACGTTTTAAGTTTCTGTTTCCAAATTCAAACGGATGTATCTTCGCCAATAATTGTCAGAAGTTAGAATTTCTTTCAACATTATGAAGCCCTTTTTATATATTTTGACTCTGCATCAAAAGCTGAAAATATGTAGTCTCGAAGTCATTTCGAGAAATTGACGCTTTAAGTTTCTGTTTCCAATTTCAAACGGATGTATCTTCGCCAATAATTGTCAGAAGTTAGAATTTCTTTCAACATTATGAAGCCCTTTTTATATATTTTGACTATACATCAAAAGCTGAAAATATGTAGTCTCGAAGTCATTTCGAGAAATTGACGTTTTAAGTTTCTGTTTCCAAATTCAAACGGATGTATCTTCGCCAATAATTGTCAGAAGTTAGAATTTCTTTCAACATTATGAAGCCCTTTTTATATATTTTGACTCTGCATCAAAAGCTGAAAATATGTAGTCTCGAAGTCATTTCGAGAAATTGACGTCTTAAGTTTCTGTTTCCAAATTCAAACGGATGTATCTTCGCCAATAATTGTCAGAAGTTAGAATTTCTTTCAACATTATGAAGCCCTTTTTATATATTTTGACTATGCATCAAAAGCTGAAAATATGTAGTCTCGAAGTCATTTCGAGAAATTGACGTTTTAAGTTTCTGTTTCCAAATTCAAACGGATGTATCTTCGCCAATAATTGTCAGAAGTTCGAATTTCTTTCAACATTATGAAGCCCTTTTTATATATTTTGACTGTGCATCAAAAGCTGAAAATATGTAGTCTCGAAGTCATTTCGAGAAATCGACGTTTTAAGTTTCTGTTTCCAAATTCAAACGGATGTATCTTCGCCAATAATTGTCAGAAGTTAGAATTTCTTTCAACATTATGAAGCCCTTTTTATATATTTTGACTCTGCATCAAAAGCTGAAAATATGTAGTCTCGAAGTCATTTCGAGAAATTGACGTTTTAAGTTTATTTTTCCAAATTCAAACGGATGTATCTTCGCCAATAATTGTCAGAAGTTAGAATTTCTTTCAACATTATGAAGCCCTTTTTATATATTTTAATTCTGCATCAAAAGCTGAAAATATGTAGTCTCGAAGTCATTTCGAGAAATTGACGATTTAAGTTTCAGTTTCCAAATTCAAACGGATGTATCTTCGCCAATTAATGTCAGAAGTTAAAATTTCTTGCAACATTATAAAGCCCTTTTTATATATTTTGATTCTGCATCAAAAGCTGAAAATATGTAGTCTCGAAGTCATTTCGAGAAATTGACGTTTTAAGTTTCTGTTTCCAAATTCAAACGGATGTATCTTCGCCAATAATTGTCAGAAGTTAGAATTTCTTTCAACATTATGAAGCCCTTTTTATATATTTTGACCCTGCATCAAAAGCTGAAAATATGTAGTCTCGAAGTCATTTCGAGAAATTGACGCTTTAAGTTTCTGTTTCCAATTTCAAACGGATGTATCTTCGCCAATAATTGGCAGAAGTCAGAATTTCTTTCAACATTATGAAGCCCTTTTTATATATTTTGACTCTGCATCAAAAGCTGAAAATATGTAGTCGCGAAGTCATTTCGAGAAATTGACGTTTTAAGTTTCGGTTTCCAAATTCAAACGGATGTATCTTCGCCAATAATTGTCAGAAGTCAGAATTTCTTTCAACATTATGAAGCCCTTTTTATATATTTTGATTCTGCATCAAAAGCTGAAAATATGTAGTCTCGAAGTCATTTCGAGAAATTGACGTTTTAAGTTTCAGTTTCCAAATTCAAACGGATGTATCTTCGCCAATTAATGTCAGAAGTTAAAATTTCTTGCAACATTATAAAGCCCTTTTTATATATTTTGATTCTGCATCAAAAGCTGAAAATATGTAGTCTCGAAGTCATTTCGAGAAATTGACGTTTTAAGTTTCTGTTTCCAAATTCAAACGGATGTATCTTCGCCAATAATTGTCAGAAGTTAGAATTTCTTTCAACATTATGAAGCCCTTTTTATATATTTTGACCCTGCATCAAAAGCTGAAAATATGTAGTCTCGAAGTCATTTCGAGAAATTGACGCTTTAAGTTTCTGTTTCCAATTTTAAACGGATGTATCTTCGCCAATAATTGGCAGAAGTCAGAATTTCTTTCAACATTATGAAGCCCTTTTTATATATTTTGACTCTGCATCAAAAGCTGAAAATATGTAGTCGCGAAGTCATTTCGAGAAATTGACGTTTTAAGTTTCGGTTTCCAAATTCAAACGGATGTATCTTCGCCAATAATTGTCAGAAGTCAGAATTTCTTTCAACATTATGAAGCCCTTTTTATATATTTTGATTCTGCATCAAAAGCTGAAAATATGTAGTCTCGAAGTCATTTCGAGAAATTGACGTTTTAAGTTTCTGTTTCCAAATTCAAACGGATGTATCTTCGCCAATAATTGTCAGAAGTTAGAATTTCTTTCAACATTATGAAGCCCTTTTTATATATTTTGACCCTGCATCAAAAGCTGAAAATATGTAGTCTCGAAGTCATTTCGAGAAATTGATGCTTTAAGTTTCTGTTTCCAATTTCAAACGGATGTATCTTCGCCAATAATTGGCAGAAGTCAGAATTTCTTTCAACATTATGAAGCCCTTTTTATATATTTTGACTCTGCATCAAAAGCTGAAAATATGTAGTCGCGAAGTCATTTCGAGAAATTGACGTTTTAAGTTTCGGGGTCCAAATTCAAACGGATGTATCTTCGCCAATAATTGTCAGAAGTCAGAATTTCTTTCAACATTATGAAGCCCTTTTTATATATTTTGATTCTGCATCAAAAGCTGAAAATATGTAGTCTCGAAGTCATTTCGAGAAATTGACGTTTTAAGTTTCTGTTTCCAAATTCAAACGGATGTATCTTCGCCAATAATTGTCAGAAGTTAGAATTTCTTTCAACATTATGAAGCCCTTTTTATATATTTTGACTCTGCATCAAAAGCTGAAAATATGTAGTCTCGAAGTCATTTCGAGAAATTGACGTCTTAAGTTTCTGTTTCCAATTTCAAACGGATGTATCTTCGCCAATAATTGGCAGAAGTCAGAATTTCTTTCAACATTATGAAGCCCTTTTTATATATTTTGACTCTGCATCAAAAGCTGAAAATATGTAGTCGCGAAGTCATTTCGAGAAATTGACGTTTTAAGTTTCGGTTTCCAAATTCAAACGGATGTATCTTCGCCAATAATTGTCAGAAGTCAGAATTTCTTTCAACATTATGAAGCCCTTTTTATATATTTTGATTCTGCATCAAAAGCTGAAAATATGTAGTCTCGAAGTCATTTCGAGAAATTGACGTTTTAAGTTTCTGTTTCCAAATTCAAACGGATGTATCTTCGCCAATAATTGTCAGAAGTTAGAATTTCTTTCAACATTATGAAGCCCTTTTTATATATTTTGACTATGCATCAAAAGCTGAAAAATATGTAGTCTCGAAGTCATTTCGAGAAATTGACGTCTTAAGTTTCTGTTTCCAAATTCAAACGGATGTATCTTCGCCAATAATTGTCAGAAGTTAGAATTTCTTTCAACATTATGAAGCCCTTTTTATATATTTTGATTCTGCATCAAAAGCTGAAAATATGTAGTCTCGAAGTCATTTCGAGAAATTGACGTTTTAAGTTTCTGTTTCCAAATTCAAACGGATGTATCTTCGCCAATAATTGTCAGAAGTTAGAATTTCTTTCAACATTATGAAGCCCTTTTTATATATTTTGACCCTGCATCAAAAGCTGAAAATATGTAGTCTCGAAGTCATTTCGAGAAATTGACGCTTTAAGTTTCTGTTTCCAATTTCAAACGGATGTATCTTCGCCAATAATTGGCAGAAGTCAGAATTTCTTTCAACATTATGAAGCCCTTTTTATATATTTTGACTCTGCATCAAAAGCTGAAAATATGTAGTCGCGAAGTCATTTCGAGAAATTGACGTTTTAAGTTTCGGTTTCCAAATTCAAACGGATGTATCTTCGCCAATAATTGGCAGAAGTCAGAATTTCTTTCAACATTATGAAGCCCTTTTTATATAATTTGATTCTGCATCAAAAGCTGAAAATATGTAGTCGCGAAGTCATTTCGAGAAATTGACGTTTTAAGTTTCGGTTTCCAAATTCAAACGGATGTATCTTCGCCAATAATTGTCAGAAGTCAGAATTTCTTTCAACATTATGAAGCCCTTTTTATATATTTTGATTCTGCATCAAAAGCTGAAAATATGTAGTCTCGAAGTCATTTCGAGAAATTGACGTTTTAAGTTTCTGTTTCCAAATTCAAACGGATGTATCTTCGCCAATAATTGTCAGAAGTTAGAATTTCTTTCAACATTATGAAGCCCTTTTTATATATTTTGACTATGCATCAAAAGCTGAAAATATGTAGTCTCGAAGTCATTTCGAGAAATTGACGTCTTAAGTTTCTGTTTCCAAATTCAAACGGATATATCTTCGCCCATAAATGTCAGAAGTTAGAATTTCTTTCAACATTATGAAGCCCTTTTTATATATTTTGATTCTGCATCAAAAGCTGAAAATATGTAGTCTCGAAGTCATTTCGAGAAATTGACGTTTTAAGTTTCTGTTTCCAAATTCAAACGGATGTATCTTCGCCAATAATTGTCAGAAGTTAGAATTTCTTTCAACATTATGAAGCCATTTTTATATATTTTGACTCTGCATCAAAAGCTGAAAATATGTAGTCTCGAAGTCATTTCGAGAAATTGACGTCTTAAGTTTCTGTTTCCAAATTCAAACGGATGTATCTTCGCCAATAATTGTCAGAAGTTAGAATTTCTTTCAACATTATGAAGCCCTTTTTATATATTTTGACTGTGCATCAAAAGCTGAAAATATGTAGTCTCGAAGTCATTTCGAGAAATTGACGTTTTAAGTTTCTGTTTCCAAATTCAAACGGATGTATCTTCGCCAATAATTGTCAGAAGTTAGAATTTCTTTCAACATTATGAAGCCCTTTTTATATATTTTGATTCTGCATCAAAAGCTGAAAATATGTAGTCTCGAAGTCATTTCGAGAAATTGACGTTTTAAGTTTCAGTTTCCAAATTCAAACGGATGTATCTTCGCCAATAATTGTCAGAAGTTAGAATTTCTTTCAACATTATGAAGCCCTTTTTATATATTTTGATTCTGCATCAAAAGCTGAAAATATGTAGTCGCGAAGTCATTTCGAGAAATTGACGTTTTAAGTTTCTGTTTCCAAATTCAAACGGATGTATCTTCGCCAATAATTGGCAGAAGTCAGAATTTCTTTCAACATTATGAAGCCCTTTTTATATATTTTGACTCTGCATCAAAAGCTGAAAATATGTAGTCTCGAAGTCATTTCGAGAAATTGACGTTTTAAGTTTCGGTTTCCAAATTCAAACGGATGTATCTTCGCCAATAATTGTCAGAAGTCAGAATTTCTTTCAACATTATGAAGCCCTTTTTATATATTTTGATTCTGCATCAAAAGCTGAAAATATGTAGTCTCGAAGTCATTTCGAGAAATTGACGTCTTAAGTTTCTGTTTCCAAATTCAAACGGATGTATCTTCGCCAATAATTGTCAGAAGTTAGAATTTCTTTCAACATTATGAAGCCCTTTTTATATATTTTGATTCTGCATCAAAAGCTGAAAATATGTAGTCTCGAAGTCATTTCGAGAAATTGACGCTTTAAGTTTCTGTTTCCAAATTCAAACGGATGTATCTTCGCCAATAATTGTCAGAAGTTAGAATTTCTTTCAACATTATGAACCCCTTTTTATATATTTTGACTCTGCATCAAAAGCTGAAAATATGTAGTCGCGAAGTCATTTCGAGAAATTGACGTTTTAAGTTTCGGTTTCCAAATTCAAACGGATGTATCTTCGCCAATAATTGGCAGAAGTCAGAATTTCTTTCAACATTATGAAGCCCTTTTTATATAATTTGATTCTGCATCAAAAGCTGAAAATATGTAGTCTCGAAGTCATTTCGAGAAATTGACGTTTTAAGTTTCTGTTTCCAAATTCAAACGGATGTATCTTCGCCAATAATTGTCAGAAGTCAGAATTTCTTTCAACATTATGAAGCCCTTTTTATATATTTTGATTCTGCATCAAAAGCTGAAAATATGTAGTCTCGAAGTCATTTCGAGAAATTGACGTTTTAAGTTTCTGTTTCCAAATTCAAACGGATGTATCTTCGCCAATAATTGTCAGAAGTTAGAATTTCTTTCAACATTATGAAGCCCTTTTTATATATTTTGACTATGCATCAAAAGCTGAAAATATGTAGTCTCGAAGTCATTTCGAGAAATTGACGTCTTAAGTTTCTGTTTCCAAATTCAAACGGATATATCTTCGCCCATAAATGTCAGAAGTTAGAATTTCTTTCAACATTATGAAGCCCTTTTTATATATTTTGATTCTGCATCAAAAGCTGAAAATATGTAGTCGCGAAGTCATTTCGAGAAATTGACGTTTTAAGTTTCTGTTTCCAAATTCAAACGGATGTATCTTCGCCAATAATTGTCAGAAGTTAGAATTTCTTTCAACATTATGAAGCCATTTTTACATATTTTGACTCTGCATCAAAAGCTGAAAATATGTAGTCTCGAAGTCATTTCGAGAAATTGACGTCTTAAGTTTCTGTTTCCAAATTCAAACGGATGTATCTTCGCCAATAATTGTCAGAAGTTAGAATTTCTTTCAACATTATGAAGCCCTTTTTATATATTTTGACTATGCATCAAAAGCTGAAAATATGTAGTCTCGAAGTCATTTCGAGAAATTGACGTTTTAAGTTTCGGTTTCCAAATTCAAACGGATGTATCTTCGCCCATAATTGTCAGAAGTTCGAATTTCTTTCAACATTATGAAGCCCTTTTTATATATTTTGACTCTGCATCAAAAGCTGAAAATATGTAGTCTCGAAGTCATTTCGAGAAGTCGACGTTTTAAGTTTCTGTTTCCAAATTCAAACGGATGTATCTTCGCCAATAATTGTCAGAAGTTAGAATTTCTTTCAACATTATGAAGCCCTTTTTATATATTTTGACTCTGCATCAAAAGCTGAAAATATGTAGTCTCGAAGTCATTTCGAGAAATTGACGTTTTAAGTTTCTGTTTCCAAATTCAAACGGATGTATCTTCGCCAATAATTGTCGAAAGTTAGAATTTCTTTTCACATTATGAAGCCCTTTTTATATATTTTGACTGTGCCAACAAAGCTGAAATATGTAGTCTCGAAGTCATTTCGAGAAATTGACGTTTTAAGTTTCTGTTTCCAAATTCAAAACGGATGTATCTTCGCCAATAATTGTCAGAAGTTAGAATTTCTTTCAACATTATGAAGCCCTTTTTATATATTTTGACTCTGCATCAAAAGCTGAAAATATGTACGTCTCGAAGTCATTTCGAGAAATTGACGTTTTAAGTTTCAGTTTCCAAATTCAAACGGATGTATCTTCGCCAATAATTGTCAGAAGTTAGAATTTCTTTCAACATTATGAAGCCCTTTTTATATATTTTGATTCTGCATCAAAAGCTGAAAATATGTAGTCGCGAAGTCATTTCGAGAAATTGACGTTTTAAGTTTCTGTTTCCAAATTCAAACGGATGTATCTTCGCCAATAATTGGCAGAAGTCAGAATTTCTTTCAACATTATGAAGCCCTTTTTATATATTTTGACTCTGCATCAAAAGCTGAAAATATGTAGTCGCGAAGTCATTTCGAGAAATTGACGTTTTAAGTTTCGGTTTCCAAATTCAAACGGATGTATCTTCGCCAATAATTGTCAGAAGTCAGAATTTCTTTCAACATTATGAAGCCCTTTTTATATATTTTGATTCTGCATCAAAAGCTGAAAATATGTAGTCTCGAAGTCATTTCGAGAAATTGACGTTTTAAGTTTCTGTTTCCAAATTCAAACGGATGTATCTTCGCCAATAATTGTCAGAAGTTAGAATTTCTTTCAACATTATGAAGCCCTTTTTATATATTTTGACTCTGCATCAAAAGCTGAAAATATGTAGTCTCGAAGTCATTTCGAGAAATTGACGTCTTAAGTTTCTGTTTCCAAATTCAAACGGATGTATCTTCGCCCATAATGTCAGAAGTTAGAATTTCTTTCAACATTATGAAGCCCTTTTTATATATTTTGACTCTGCATCAAAAGCTGAAAATATGTAGTCGCGAAGTCATTTCGAGAAATTGACGTTTTAAGTTTCTGTTTCCAAATTCAAACGGATGTATCTTCGCCAATAATTGTCAGAAGTTAGAATTTCTTTCAACATTATGAAGCCCTTTTTATATATTTTGACTCTGCATCAAAAGCTGAAAATATGTAGTCTCGAAGTCATTTCGAGAAATTGACGTCTTAAGTTTCTGTTTCCAAATTCAAACGGATGTATCTTCGCCAATAATTGTCAGAAGTTAGAATTTCTTTCAACATTATGAAGCCCTTTTTATATATTTTGACTATGCATCAAAAGCTGAAAATATGTAGTCTCGAAGTCATTTCGAGAAATTGACGTTTTAAGTTTCTGTTTCCAAATTCAAACGGATGTATCTTCGCCCATAATTGTCAGAAGTTCGAATTTCTTTCAACATTATGAAGCCCTTTTTATATATTTTGACTCTGCATCAAAAGCTGAAAATATGTAGTCTCGAAGTCATTTCGAGAAATCGACGTTTTAAGTTTCTGTTTCCAAATTCAAACGGATGTATCTTCGCCAATAATTGTCAGAAGTTAGAATTTCTTTCAACATTATGAAGCCCTTTTTATATATTTTGACTCTGCATCAAAAGCTGAAAATATGTAGTCTCGAAGTCATTTCGAGAAATTGACGTTTTAAGTTTCTGTTTCCAAATTCAAACGGATGTATCTTCGCCAATAATTGTCAGAAGTTAGAATTTCTTTCAACATTATGAAGCCCTTTTTATATATTTTGACTCTGCATCAAAAGCTGAAAATATGTAGTCTCGAAGTCATTTCGAGAAATTGACGTTTTAAGTTTCTGTTTCCAAATTCAAACGGATGTATCTTCGCCAATAATTGTCAGAAGTTAGAATTTCTTTCAACATTATGAAGCCCTTTTTATATATTTTGATTCTGCATCAAAAGCTGAAAATATGTAGTCTCGAAGTCATTTCGAGAAATTGACGTTTTAAGTTTCTGTTTCCAAATTCAAACGGATGTATCTTCGCCAATAATTGTCAGAAGTTAGAATTTCTTTCAACATTATGAAGCCCTTTTTATATATTTTGACTCTGCATCAAAAGCTGAAAATATGTAGTCGCGAAGTCATTTCGAGAAATTGACGTTTTAAGTTTCTGTTTCCAAATTCAAACGGATGTATCTTCGCCAATAATTGTCAGAAGTTAGAATTTCTTTCAACATTATGAAGCCCTTTTTATATATTTTGACTCTGCATCAAAAGCTGAAAATATGTAGTCTCGAAGTCATTTCGAGAAATTGACGTTTTAAGTTTCTGTTTCCAAATTCAAACGGATGTATCTTCGCCAATAATTGTCAGAAGTCAGAATTTCTTTCAACATTATGAAGCCCTTTTTATATATTTTGATTCTGCATCAAAAGCTGAAAATATGTAGTCTCGAAGTCATTTCGAGAAATTGACGTTTTAAGTTTCTGTTTCCAAATTCAAACGGATGTATCTTCGCCAATAATTGTCAGAAGTTAGAATTTCTTTCAACATTATGAAGCCCTTTTTATATATTTTGATTCTGCATCAAAAGCTGAAAATATGTAGTCTCGAAGTCATTTCGAGAAATTGACGTTTTAAGTTTCTGTTTCCAAATTCAAACGGATGTATCTTCGCCAATAATTGTCAGAAGTTAGAATTTCTTTCAACATTATGAAGCCCTTTTTTATATATTTTGACTCTGCATCAAAAGCTGAAAATATGTAGTCTCGAAGTCATTTCGAGAAATTGACGTTTTAAAGTTTCTGTTTCCAAATTCAAACGGATGTATCTTCGCCAATAATTGTCAGAAGTTAGAATTTCTTTCAACATTATGAAGCCCTTTTTATATATTTTGATTCTGCATCAAAAGCTAAAAATATGTAGTCTCGAAGTCATTTCGAGAAATTGACGTTTTAAGTTTCTGTTTCCAAATTCAAACGGATGTATCTTCGCCAATAATTGTCAGAAGTTAGAATTTCTTTCAACATTATGAAGCCCTTTTTATATATTTTGATTCTGCATCAAAAGCTGAAAATATGTAGTCTCGAAGTCATTTCGAGAAATTGACGTTTTAAGTTTCTGTTTCCAAATTCAAACGGATGTATCTTCGCCAATAATTGTCAGAAGTTAGAATTTCTTTCAACATTATGAAGCCCTTTTTATATATTTTGACCCTGCATCAAAAGCTGAAAATATGTAGTCTCGAAGTCATTTCGAGAAATTGACGTTTTAAGTTTCTGTTTCCAAATTCAAACGGATGTATCTTCGCCAATAATTGTCAGAAGTTAGAATTTCTTTCAACATTATGAAGCCCTTTTTATATATTTTGACTCTGCATCAAAAGCTGAAAATATGTAGTCTCGAAGTCATTTCGAGAAATTGACGTTTTAAGTTTCTGTTTCCAAATTCAAACGGATGTATCTTCGCCAATAATTGTCAGAAGTTAGAATTTCTTTCAACATTATGAAGCCCTTTTTATATATTTTGACTATGCATCAAAAGCTGAAAATATGTAGTCTCGAAGTCATTTCGAGAAATTGACGTTTTAAGTTTCTGTTTCCAAATTCAAACGGATGTATCTTCGCCAATAATTGTCAGAAGTTCGAACTTCTTTCAACATTATGAAGCCCTTTTTATATATTTTGATTCTGCATCAAAAGCTGAAAATATGTAGTCTCGAAGTCATTTCGAGGAATTGACGTTTTAAGTTTCTGTTTCCAAATTCAAACGGATGTATCTACGACAATAATTGTCAGAAGTTAGAATTTCTTTCAACATTATGAAGCCCTTTTTATATATTTTGATTCTGCATCAAAAGCTGAAAATATGTAGTCTCGAAGTCATTTCGAGAAATTGACGTTTTAAGTTTCTGTTTCCAAATTCAAACGGATGTATCTTCGCCAATAATTGTCAGAAGTTAGAATTTCTTTCAACATTATGAAGCCCTTTTTATATATTTTGACTATGCATCAAAAGCTGAAAATATGTAGTCTCGAAGTCATTTCGAGAAATTGACGTTTTAAGTTTCTGTTTCCAAATTCAAACGGATGTATCTTCGCCAATAATTGTCAGAAGTTAGAATTTCTTTCAACATTATGAAGCCCTTTTATATATTTTGATTCTGCATCAAAAGCTGAAAATATGTAGTCGCGAAGTCATTTCGAGAAATTGACGTTTTAAGTTTCGGTTTCCAAATTCAAACGGATGTATCTTCGCCAATAATTGTCAGAAGTTAGAATTTCTTTCAACATTATGAAGCCCTTTTTATATATTTTGACTCTGCATCAAAAGCTGAAAATATGTAGTCGCGAAGTCATTTCGAGAAATTGACGTTTTAAGTTTCTGTTTCCAAATTCAAACGGATGTATCTTCGCCAATAATTGTCAGAAGTTAGAATTTCTTTCAACATTATGAAGCCCTTTTTATATATTTTGACTATGCATCAAAAGCTGAAAATATGTAGTCTCGAAGTCATTTCGAGAAATTGAAGTCTTAAGTTTCTGTTTCCAAATTCAAACGGATGTATCTTCGCCAATAATTGTCAGAAGTTAGAATTTCTTTCAACATTATGAAGCCCTTTTTATATATTTTGATTCTGCATCAAAAGCTGAAAATATGTAGTCTCGAAGTCATTTCGAGAAATTGACGTTTTAAGTTTCTGTTTCCAAATTCAAACGGATGTATCTTCGCCAATAATTGTCAGAAGTTAGAATTTCTTTCAACATTATGAAGCCCTTTTTATATATTTTGACCCTGCATCAAAAGCTGAAAATATGTAGTCTCGAAGTCATTTCGAGAAATTGACGCTTTAAGTTTCTGTTTCCAATTTCAAACGGATGTATCTTCGCCAATAATTGTCAGAAGTCAGAATTTCTTTCAACATTATGAAGCCCTTTTTATATATTTTGACTCTGCATCAAAAGCTGAAAATATGTAGTCTCGAAGTCATTTCGAGAAATTGACGTTTTAAGTTTCGGTTTCCAAATTCAAACGGATGTATCTTCGCCAATAATTGTCAGAAGTTAGAATTTCTTTCAACATTATGAAGCCCTTTTTATATATTTTGACTCTGCATCAAAAGCTGAAAATATGTAGTCTCGAAGTCATTTCGAGAAATTGACGTCTTAAGTTTCTGTTTCCAAATTCAAACGGATGTATCTTCGCCAATAATTGTCAGAAGTTAGAATTTCTTTCAACATTATGAAGCCCTTTTTATATATTTTGACTATGCATCAAAAGCTGAAAATATGTAGTCTCGAAGTCATTTCGAGAAATTGACGTTTTAAGTTTCTGTTTCCAAATTCAAACGGATGTATCTTCGCCAATAATTGTCAGAAGTTAGAATTTCTTTCAACATTATGAAGCCCTTTTTATATATTTTGACTCTGCATCAAAAGCTGAAAATATGTAGTCTCGAAGTCATTTCGAGAAATTGACGTTTTAAGTTTCTGTTTCCAAATTCAAACGGATGTATCTTCGCCAATAATTGTCAGAAGTTCGAACTTCTTTCAACATTATGAAGCCCTTTTTATATATTTTGATTCTGCATCAAAAGCTGAAAATATGTAGTCTCGAAGTCATTTCGAGGAATTGACGTTTTAAGTTTCTGTTTCCAAATTCAAACGGATGTATCTACGACAATAATTGTCAGAAGTTAGAATTTCTTTCAACATTATGAAGCCCTTTTTATATATTTTGATTCTGCATCAAAAGCTGAAAATATGTAGTCTCGAAGTCATTTCGAGAAATTGACGTTTTAAGTTTCTGTTTCCAAATTCAAACGGATGTATCTTCGCCAATAATTGTCAGAAGTTAGAATTTCTTTCAACATTATGAAGCCCTTTTTATATATTTTGACTCTGCATCAAAAGCTGAAAATATGTAGTCTCGAAGTCATTTCGAGAAATTGACGTTTTAAGTTTCTGTTTCCAAATTCAAACGGATGTATCTTCGCCAATAATTGTCAGAAGTTAGAATTTCTTTCAACATTATGAAGCCCTTTTTATATATTTTGACTCTGCATCAAAAGCTGAAAATATGTAGTCTCGAAGTCATTTCGAGAAATTGACGTTTTAAGTTTCTGTTTCCAAATTCAAACGGATGTATCTTCGCCAATAATTGTCAGAAGTTAGAATTTCTTTCAACATTATGAAGCCCTTTTTATATATTTTGACTCTGCATCAAAAGCTGAAAATATGTAGTCTCGAAGTCATTTCGAGAAATCGACGTTTTAAGTTTCTGTTTCCAAATTCAAACGGATGTATCTTCGCCAATAATTGTCAGAAGTTAGAATTTCTTTCAACATTATGAAGCCCTTTTTATATATTTTGATTCTGCATCAAAAGCTGAAAATATGTAGTCTCGAAGTCATTTCGAGAAATTGACGTTTTAAGTTTCTGTTTCCAAATTCAAACGGATGTATCTTCGCCAATAATTGTCAGAAGTTAGAATTTCTTTCAACATTATGAAGCCCTTTTTATATATTTTGACTATGCATCAAAAGCTGAAAATATGTAGTCTCGAAGTCATTTCGAGAAATTGACGTTTTAAGTTTCGGTTTCCAAATTCAAACGGATGTATCTTCGCCAATAATTGTCAGAAGTTAGAATTTCTTTCAACATTATGAAGCCCTTTTTATATATTTTGACTATGCATCAAAAGCTGAAAATATGTAGTCTCGAAGTCATTTCGAGAAATTGACGTTTTAAGTTTCTGTTTCCAAATTCAAACGGATGTATCTTCGCCAATAATTGTCAGAAGTTAGAATTTCTTTCAACATTATGAAGCCCTTTTTATATATTTTGACTATGCATCAAAAGCTGAAAATATGTAGTCTCGAAGTCATTTCGAGAAATTGACGTTTTAAGTTTCTGTTTCCAAATTCAAACGGATGTATCTTCGCCAATAATTGTCAGAAGTTAGAATTTCTTTCAACATTATGAAGCCCTTTTTATATATTTTGATTCTGCATCAAAAGCTGAAAATATGTAGTCTCGAAGTCATTTCGAGAAATTGACGTTTTAAGTTTCTGTTTCCAAATTCAAACGGATGTATCTTCGCCAATAATTGTCAGAAGTTAGAATTTCTTTCAACATTATGAAGCCCTTTTTATATATTTTGACTCTGCATCAAAAGCTGAAAATATGTAGTCTCGAAGTCATTTCGAGAAATTGACGTTTTAAGTTTCTGTTTCCAAATTCAAACGGATGTATCTTCGCCAATAATTGTCAGAAGTTAGAATTTCTTTCAACATTATGAAGCCCTTTTTATATATTTTGACCCTGCATCAAAAGCTGAAAATATGTAGTCTCGAAGTCATTTCGAGAAATTGACGTTTTAAGTTTCTGTTTCCAAATTCAAACGGATGTATCTTCGCCAATAATTGTCAGAAGTTCGAATTTCTTTCAACATTATGAAGCCCTTTTTATATATTTTGACTCTGCATCAAAAGCTGAAAATATG
This sequence comes from Drosophila grimshawi, assembly GCF_018153295.1. Taxonomy (NCBI): domain Eukaryota; kingdom Metazoa; phylum Arthropoda; class Insecta; order Diptera; family Drosophilidae; genus Drosophila; species Drosophila grimshawi. The sequence continues at coordinate 39,445 of NW_025062920.1, forward strand.
TAGTCTCGAAGTCATTTCGAGAAATTGACGTTTTAAGTTTCTGTTTCCAAATTCAAACGGATGTATCTTCGCCAATAATTATCAGAAGTTAGAATTTCTTTCAACATTATGAAGCCCTTTTTATATATTTTGATTCTGCATCAAAAGCTGAAAATATGTAGTCTCGAAGTCATTTCGAGAAATTGACGTTTTAAGTTTCTGTTTCCAAATTCAAACGGATGTATCTTCGCCAATAATTGTCAGAAGTTAGAATTTCTTTCAACATTATGAAGCCCTTTTTATATATTTTGACTATGCATCAAAAGCTGAAAATATGTAGTCTCGAAGTCATTTCGAGAAATTGACGTTTTAAGTTTCTGTTTCCAAATTCAAACGGATGTATCTTCGCCAATAATTGTCAGAAGTTAGAATTTCTTTCAACATTATGAAGCCCTTTTTATATATTTTGACTATGCATCAAAAGCTGAAAATATGTAGTCTCGAAGTCATTTCGAGAAATTGACGTTTTAAGTTTCTGTTTCCAAATTCAAACGGATGTATCTTCGCCAATAATTGTCAGAAGTTAGAATTTCTTTGAATAATTGTCAGAAGTCAGAATTTCTTTCAACATTATGAAGCCCTTTTTATATATTTTGACTCTGCATCAAAAGCTGAAAATATGTAGTCGCGAAGTCATTTCGAGAAATTGACGTTTTAAGTTTCGGTTTCCAAATTCAAACGGATGTATCTTCGCCAATAATTGTCAGAAGTCAGAATTTCTTTCAACATTATGAAGCCCTTTTTATATATTTTGACTCTGCATCAAAAGCTGAAAATATGTAGTCTCGAAGTCATTTCGAGAAATTGACGTTTTAAGTTTCTGTTTCCAAATTCAAACGGATGTATCTTCGCCAATAATTGTCAGAAGTCAGAATTTCTTTCAACATTATGAAGCCCTTTTTATATATTTTGACTGTGCATCAAAAGCTGAAAATATGTAGTCTCGAAGTCATTTCGAGAAATTGACGTTTTAAGTTTCTGTTTCCAAATTCAAACGGATGTATCTTCGCCAATAATTGTCAGAAGTTAGAATTTCTTTCAACATTATGAAGCCCTTTTTATATATTTTGATTCTGCATCAAAAGCTGAAAATATGTAGTCTGGAAGTCATTTCGAGAAATTGACGTTTTAAGTTTCTGTTTCCAAATTCAAACGGATGTATCTTCGCCAACAATTGTCAGAAGTTAGAATTTCTTTCAACATTAGGAAGCCCTTTTTATATATTTTGATTCTGCATCAAAAGCTGAAAATATGTAGTCTCGAAGTCATTTCGAGAAATTGACGTTTTAAGTTTCTGTTTCCAAATTCAAATGGATGTATCTTCGCCAATAATTGTCAGAAGTTAGAATTTCTTTCAACATTATGAAGCCCTTTTTATATATTTTGATTCTGCATCAAAAGCTGAAAATATGTAGTCTCGAAGTCATTTCGAGAAATTGACGTTTTAAGTTTCTGTTTCCAAATTCAAATGGATGTATCTTCGCCTATAATTGTCAGAAGTTGGAATTTCTTTCAACATTATGAAGCCCTTTTTATATATTTTGATTCTGCATCAAAAGCTGAAAATATGTAGTCGCGAAGTCATTTCGCGAAATTGACGTTTTAAGTTTCTGTTTCCAAATTCAAACGGATGTATCTTCGCCAATAATTGTCAGAAGTTAGAATTTCTTTCAACATTATGAAGCCCTTTTTATATATTTTGACTCTGCATCAAAAGCTGAAAATATGTAGTCTCAAAGTCATTTCGAGAAATTGACGTTTTAAGTTTCTGTTTCCAAATTCAAACGGATGTATCTTCGCCAATAATTGTCAGAAGTTAGAATTTCTTTCAACATTATGAAGCCCTTTTTATATATTTTGATTCTGCATCAAAAGCTGAAAATATGTAGTCGCGAAGTCATTTCGAGAAACTGACGTTTTAAGTTTCTGTTTCCAAATTCAAACGGATGTATCTTCGCCAATAATTGTCAGAAGTTAGAATTTCTTTCAACATTATGAAGCCCTTTTTATATATTTTGATTCTGCATCAAAAGCTGAAAATATGTAGTCGCGAAGTCATTTCGAGAAATTGACGTTTTAAGTTTCGGTTTCCAAATTCAAACCGATGTATCTTCGCCAATAATTGTCAGAAGTCAGAATTTCTTTCAACATTATGAAGCCCTTTTTATATATTATGACTCTGCATCAAAAGCTGAAAATATGTAGTCGCGAAGTCATTTCGAGAAATTGACGTTTTAAGTTTCGGTTTCCAAATTCAAACGGATGTATCTTCGCCAATAATTGTCAGAAGTCAGAATTTCTTTCAACATTATGAAGCCCTTTGTATATATTTTGACTCTGCATCAAAAGCTGAAAATATGTAGTCGCGAAGTCATTTCGAGAAATTGACGTTTTAAGTTTCGGTTTCCAAATTCAAACCGATGTATCTTCGCCAATAATTGTCAGAAGTCAGAATTTCTTTCAACATTATGAAGCCCTTTTTATATATTTTGATTCTGCATCAAAAGCTGAAAATATGTAGTCTCGAAGTCATTTCGAGAAATTGACGTTTTAAGTTTCTGTTTCCAAATTCAAACGGATGTATCTTCGCCAATAATTGTCAGAAGTTAGAATTTCTTTCAACATTATGAAGCCCTTTTCATATATTTTGACTATGCATCCAAATTCAAAAGGATGTATCTTCGCCAATAATTGTCAGAAGTTAGAATTTCTTTCAATAATTGTCAGAAGTTAGAATTTCTTTCAACATTATGAAGCCCTTTTTATATATTTTGACTCTGCATCAAAAGCTGAAAATATGTAGTCTCAAAGTCATTTCGAGAAATTGACGTTTTAAGTTTCTGTTTCCAAATTCAAACGGATGTATCTTCGCCAATAATTGTCAGAAGTTAGAATTTCTTTCAACATTATGAAGCCCTTTTTATATATTTTGACTCTGCATCAAAAGCTGAAAATATGTAGTCGCGAAGTCATTTCGAGAAACTGACGTTTTAAGTTTCTGTTTCCAAATTCAAACGGATGTATCTTCGCCAATAATTGTCAGAAGTTAGAATTTCTTTCAACATTATGAAGCCCTTTTTATATATTTTGATTCTGCATCAAAAGCTGAAAATATGTAGTCTCGAAGTCATTTCGAGAAATTGACGTTTTAAGTTTCTGTTTCCAAATTCAAACGGATGTATCTTCGCCAATAATTGTCAGAAGTTAGAATTTCTTTCAACATTATGAAGCCCTTTTTATATATTTTGACTATGCATCAAAAGCTGAAAATATGTAGTCTCGAAGTCATTTCGAGAAATTGACGTTTTAAGTTTCTGTTTCCAAATTCAAACGGATGTATCTTCGCCAATAATTGTCAGAAGTTAGAATTTCTTTCAATAATTGTCAGAAGTCAGAATTTCTTTCAACATTATGAAGCCCTTTTTATATATTATGACTCTGCATCAAAAGCTGAAAATATGTAGTCGCGAAGTCATTTCGAGAAATTGACGTTTTAAGTTTCGGTTTCCAAATTCAAACGGATGTATCTTCGCCAATAATTGTCAGAAGTCAGAATTTCTTTCAACATTATGAAGCCCTTTGTATATATTTTGACTCTGCATCAAAAGCTGAAAATATGTAGTCGCGAAGTCATTTCGAGAAATTGACGTTTTAAGTTTCGGTTTCCAAATTCAAACCGATGTATCTTCGCCAATAATTGTCAGAAGTCAGAATTTCTTTCAACATTATGAAGCCCTTTTTATATATTTTGATTCTGCATCAAAAGCTGAAAATATGTAGTCTCGAAGTCATTTCGAGAAATTGACGTTTTAAGTTTCTGTTTCCAAATTCAAACGGATGTATCTTCGCCAATAATTGTCAGAAGTTAGAATTTCTTTCAACATTATGAAGCCCTTTTCATATATTTTGACTATGCATCCAAATTCAAAAGGATGTATCTTCGCCAATAATTGTCAGAAGTTAGAATTTCTTTCAATAATTGTCAGAAGTTAGAATTTCTTTCAACATTATGAAGCCCTTTTTATATATTTTGACTCTGCATCAAAAGCTGAAAATATGTAGTCGCGAAGTCATTTCGAGAAATTGACGTTTTAAGTTTCGGTTTCCAAATTCAAACGGATGTATCTTCGCCAATAATTGTCAGAAGTTAGAATTTCTTTCAACATTATGAAGCCCTTTTTATATATTTTGACTATGCATCAAAAGCTGAAAATATGTAGTCTCGAAGTCATTTCGAGAAATTGACGTTTTAAGTTTCTGTTTCCAAATTCAAACGGATGTATCTTCGCCAATAATTGTCAGAAGTTAGAATTTCTTTCAACATTATGAAGCCCTTTTTATATATTTTGATTCTGCATCAAAAGCTGAAAATATGTAGTCTCGAAGTCATTTCGAGAAATTGACGTTTTAAGATTGTGTTTCCAAATTCAAATGGATGTATCTTCGCCAATAATTGTCAGAAGTTTGAATTTCTTTCAACATTATGAAGCCCTTTTTATATATTTTGATTCTGCATCAAAAGCTGAAAATATGTAGTCTCTAAGTCATTTCGAGAAATTGACGTTTTAAGTTTCTGTTTCCAAATTCAAACGGATGTATCTTCGCCAATAATTGTCAGAAGTTAGAATTTCTTTCAATAATTGTCAGAAGTTAGAATTTCTTTCAACATTATGAAGCCCTTTTTATATATTTTGATTCTGCATCAAAAGCTGAAAATATGTAGTCTCGAAGTCATTTCAAAAAAATTGACGTTTTAAGTTTCTGTTTCCAAATTCAAACGGATGTATCTTCGCCAATAATTGTCAGAAGTTAGAATTTCTTTCAACATTATGAAGCCCTTTTTATATATTTTGATTCTGCATCAAAACTGAAAATATGTAGTCTCGAAGTCATTGCGAGAAATTGACGTTTTAAGTTTCTGTTCCAAATTCAATCGGATGTATATTCGCCAATAATTGTCAGAAGTTAAAATTTCTTTCAACATTATGAAGCCCTTTTTATATATTTTGACTCTGCATCAAAAGCTGAAAATACTCGTATGTAGTCTCGAAGTCATTTCGAGAAATTGACGTTTTAAGTTTCTGTTTCCGATGTTTCACGATAATTGTCAGAAGTTAGAATTTCTTTCAACATTATGAAGCCCTTTTTATATATTTTGACTATGCATCAAAAGCTGAAAATATGTAGTCTCGAAGTCAAATTCAAACGGATGTATCTTCGCCAATAATTGTTAGAAGTTAGAATTTCTTTCAACATTATGAAGCCCTTTTTATATATTTTGACTATGCATCAAAAGCTGAAAATATGTAGTCTCGAAGTCATTTCGAGAAATTTACGTTTTAAGTTTCTGTTTCCAAATTCAAACGGATGTATCTTCGCCAATAATTGTCAGAAGTTAGAATTTCTTTCAACATTATAAAGCCCTTTTTATATATTTTGACTATGCATCAAAAGCTGAAAATATGTAGTCTCGAAGTCATTTCGAGAAATTGACGTTTTAAGTTTCTGTTTCCAAATTCAAACGGATGTATCTTCGCCAACAATTGTCAGAAGTTAGAATTTCTTTCAACATTATGAAGCCCTTTTTATATATTTTGATTCTGCATCAAAAGCTGAAAATATGTAGTCTCGAAGTCATTTCGAGAAATTGACGTTTTAAGTTTCTGTTTCCAAATTCAAACGGATGTATCTTCACCAATAATTGTCAGAAGTTAGAATTTCTTTCAACATTATGAAGCCCTTTTTATATATTTTGATTCTGCATCAAAAGCTGAAAATATGTAGTCTCGAAGTCATTTCGCGAAATTGACGTTTTAAATTTCTGTTTCCAAATTCAAACGGATGTATCTTCGCCAATAATTGTCAGAAGTTAGAATTTCTTTCAACATTATGAAGCCCTTTTTATATATTTTGACTCTGCATCAAAAGCTGAAAATATGTAGTCTCAAAGTCATTTCGAGAAATTGACGTTTTAAGTTTCTGTTTCCAAATTCAAACGGATGTATCTTCGCCAATAATTGTCAGAAGTTAGAATTTCTTTCAATAATTGTCAGAAGTCAGAATTTCTTTCAACATTATGAAGCCCTTTTTATATATTTTGACTCTGCATCAAAAGCTGAAAATATGTAGTCGCGAAGTCATTTCGAGAAATTGACGTTTTAAGTTTCTGTTTCCAAATTCAAACGGATGTATCTTCGCCAATAATTGTCAGAAGTTAGAATTTCTTTCAACATTATGAAGCCCTTTTTATATATTTTGATTCTGCATCAAAAGCTGAAAATATGTAGTCTCGAAGTCATTTCGAGAAATTGACGTTTTAAGTTTCTGTTTCCAAATTCAAACGGATGTATCTTCGCCAATAATTGTCAGAAGTTAGAATTTCTTTCAACATTATGAAGCCCTTTTTATATATTTTGATTCTGCATCAAAAGCTGAAAATATGTAGTCTCGAAGTCATTTCGCGAAATTGACGTTTTAAGTTTCTGTTTCCAAATTCAAACGGATGTATCTTCGCCAATAATTGTCAGAAGTCAAAATTTCTTTCAACATTATGAAGCCCTTTTTATATATTTTGATTCTGCATCAAAAGCTGAAAATATGTAGTCTCGAAGTCATTTCGCGAAATTGACGTTTTAAGTTTCTGTTTCCAAATTCAAACGGATGTATCTTCGCCAATAATTGTCAGAAGTTAGAATTTCTTTCAACATTATGAAGCCCTTTTTATATATTTTGATTCTGCATCAAAAGCTGAAAATATGTAGTCTCAAAGTCATTTCGAGAAATTGACGTTTTAAGTTTCTGTTTCCAAATTCAAACGGATGTATCTTCGCCAATAATTGTCAGAAGCTAGAATTTCTTTCAACATTATGAAGCCCTTTTTATATATTTTGATTCTGCATCAAAAGCTGAAAATATGTAGTCTCGAAGTCATTTCGAGAAATTGACGTTTTAAGTTTCTGTTTCCAAATTCAAACGGATGTATCTTCGCCAATAATTGTCAGAAGTTAGAATTTCTTTCAACATTATGAAGCCCTTTTTATATATTTTGACTCTGCATCAAAAGCTGAAAATATGTAGTCGCGAAGTCATTTCGAGAAATTGACGTTTTAAGTTTCTGTTTCCAAATTCAAACGGATGTATCTTCGCCAATAATTGTCAGAAGTTAGAATTTCTTTCAACATTATGAAGCCCTTTTCATATATTTTGACTATGCATCAAAAGCTGAAAATATGTAGTCTCGAAGTCATTTCGAGAAATTGACGTTTTAAGTTTCTGTTTCCAAATTCAAACGGATGTATCTTCGCCAATAATTGTCAGAAGTTAGAATTTCTTTCAATAATTGTCAGAAGTCAGAATTTCTTTCAACATTATGAAGCCCTTTTTATATATTTTGACTCTGCATCAAAAGCTGAAAATATGTAGTCTTGAAGTCATTTCGAGAAATTGACGTTTTAAGTTTCGGTTTCCAAATTCAAACGGATGTATCTTCGCCAATAATTGTCAGAAGTTAGAATTTCTTTCAACATTATGAAGCCCTTTTTATATATTTTGACTCTGCATCAAAAGCTGAAAATATGTAGTCGCGAAGTCATTTCGAGAAATTGACGTTTTAAGTTTCGGTTTCCAAATTCAAACGGATGTATCTTCGCCAATAATTGTCAGAAGATAGAATTTCTTTCAACATTATGAAGCCCTTTTTATATATTTTGACTCTGCATCAAAAGCTGAAAATATGTAGTCTCGAAGTCATTTCGAGAAATTGACGTTTTAAGTTTCGGTTTCCAAATTCAAACGGATGTATCTTCGCCAATAATTGTTAGAAGTTAGAATTTCTTTCAACATTATGAAGCCCTTTTTATATATTTTGACTATGCATCAAAAGCTGAAAATATGTAGTCTCAAAGTCATTTCGAGAAATTGACGTTTTAAGTTTCTGTTTCCAAATTCAAACGGATGTATCTTCGCCAATAATTGTCAGAAGTTAGAATTTCTTTCAACATTATGAAGCCCTTTTTATATATTTTGACTATGCATCAAAAGCTGAAAATATGTAGTCTCGAAGTCATTTCGAGAAATTGACGTTTTAAGTTTCTGTTTCCAAATTCAAACGGATGTATCTTCGCCAACAATTGTCAGAAGTTAGAATTTCTTTCAACATTATGAAGCCCTTTTTATATATTTTGATTCTGCATCAAAAGCTGAAAATATGTAGTCTCGAAGTCATTTCGAGAAATTGACGTTTTAAGCTCCTGTTTCCAAATTCAAATGGATGTATCTTCACCAATAATTGTCAGAAGTTAGAATTTCTTTCAACATTATGAAGCCCTTTTTATATATTTTGATTCTGCATCAAAGCTGAAAATATGTAGTCTCGAAGTCATTTCGCGAAATTGACGTTTTAAATTTCTGTTTCCAAATTCAAACGGATGTATCTTCGCCAATAATTGTCAGAAGTTAGAATTTCTTTCAACATTATGAAGCCCTTTTTATATATTTTGACTCTGCATCAAAAGCTGAAAATATGTAGTCTCAAAGTCATTTCGAGAAATTGACGTTTTAAGTTTCTGTTTCCAAATTCAAACGGATGTATCTTCGCCAATAATTGTCAGAAGTTAGAATTTCTTTCAATAATTGTCAGAAGTCAGAATTTCTTTCAACATTATGAAGCCCTTTTTATATATTTTGACTCTGCATCAAAAGCTGAAAATATGTAGTCGCGAAGTCATTTCGAGAAATTGACGTTTTAAGTTTCTGTTTCCAAATTCAAACGGATGTATCTTCGCCAATAATTGTCAGAAGTTAGAATTTCTTTCAACATTATGAAGCCCTTTTTATATATTTTGATTCTGCATCAAAAGCTGAAAATATGTAGTCTCGAAGTCATTTCGAGAAATTGACGTTTTAAGTTTCTGTTTCCAAATTCAAACGGATGTATCTTCGCCAATAATTGTCAGAAGTTAGAATTTCTTTCAACATTATGAAGCCCTTTTTATATATTTTGATTCTGCATCAAAAGCTGAAAATATGTAGTCTCGAAGTCATTTCGAGAAATTGACGTTTTAAGTTTCTGTTTCCAAATTCAAATGGATGTATCTTCGCCAATAATTGTCAGAAGTCAAAATTTCTTTCAACATTATGAAGCCCTTTTTATATATTTTGATTCTGCATCAAAAGCTGAAAATATGTAGTCTCGAAGTCATTTCGCGAAATTGACGTTTTAAGTTTCTGTTTCCAAATTCAAACGGATGTATCTTCGCCAATAATTGTCAGCAGTTAGAATTTCTTTCAACATTATGAAGCCCTTTTTATATATTTTGACTCTGCATCAAAAGCTGAAAATATGTAGTCTCAAAGTCATTTCGAGAAATTGACGTTTTAAGTTTCTGTTTCCAAATTCAAACGGATGTATCTTCGCCAATAATTGTCAGAAGTTAGAATTTCTTTCAACATTATGAAGCCCTTTTTATATATTTTGACTCTGCATCAAAAGCTGAAAATATGTAGTCGCGAAGTCATTTCGAGAAATTGACGTTTTAAGTTTCTGTTTCCAAATTCAAACGGATGTATCTTCGCCAATAATTGTCAGAAGTTAGAATTTCTTTCAACATTATGAAGCCCTTTTTATATATTTTGACTCTGCATCAAAAGCTGAAAATATGTAGTCGCGAAGTCATTTCGAGAAATTGACGTTTTAAGTTTCTGTTTCCAAATTCAAACGGATGTATCTTCGCCAATAATTGTCAGAAGATAGAATTTCTTTCAACATTATGAAGCCCTTTTTATATATTTTGACTATGCATCAAAAGCTGAAAATATGTAGTCTCGAAGTCATTTCGAGAAATTGACGTTTTAAGTTTCTGTTTCCAAATTCAAACGGATGTATCTTCGCCAATAATTGTCAGAAGTTAGAATTTCTTTCAATAATTGTCAGAAGTCAGAATTTCTTTCAACATTATGAAGCCCTTTTTATATATTTTGACTCTGCATCAAAAGCTGAAAATATGTAGTCGCGAAGTCATTTCGAGAAATTGACGTTTTAAGTTTCGGTTTCCAAATTCAAACGGATGTATCTTCGCCAATAATTGTCAGAAGTCAGAATTTCTTTCAACATTATGAAGCCCTTTTTATATATTTTGACTCTGCATCAAAAGCTGAAAATATGTAGTCGCGAAGTCATTTCGAGAAATTGACGTTTTAAGTTTCGGTTTCCAAATTCAAACGGACGTATCTTCGCAAATAATTGTCAGAAGTCAGAATTTCTTTCAACATTATGAAGCCCTTTTTATATATTTTGATTCTGCATCAAAAGCTGAAAATATGTAGTCTCGAAGTCATTTCGAGAAATTGACGTTTTTAGTTTCTGTTTCCAAATTCAAACGGATGTATCTTCGCCAATAATTGTCAGAAGTTAGAATTTCTTTCAACATTATGAAGCCCTTTTTTATATATTTTGACTATGCATCAAAAGCTGAAAAATATGTAGTCTCGAAGTCATTTTCGAGAAATTTGACGTTTAAAGTTTCTGTTTCCAAATTCAAATGGATGTATCTTCGCCAATATTTGTCAGAAGTTAGAATTTCTTTCAACATTATGAAGCCCTTTTTATATATTTTGACTCTGCATCAAAAGCTGAAAATATGTAGTCTGGAAGTCATTTCGAGAAATTGACGTTTTAAGTTTCTGTTTCCAAATTCAAACGGATGTATCTTCGCCAATAATTGTCAGAAGTTAGAATTTCTTTCAACATTATGAAACCCTTTTTATATATTTTGACTCTGCATCAAAAGCTGAAAATATGTAGTCTGGAAGTCATTTCGAGAAATTGACGTTTTAAGTTTCTGTTTCCAAATTCAAATGGATGTATCTTCGCCAATAATTGTCAGAAGTTAGAATTTCTTTCAACATTATGAAGCCCTTTTTATATATTTTGACTCTGCATCAAAAGCTGAAAATATGTAGTCTCGAAGTCATTTCGAGAAATTGACGTTTTAAGCTCCTGTTTCCAAATTCAAACGGATGTATCTTCGCCAATAATTGTCAGAAGTTAGAATTTCTTTCAACATTATGAAGCCCTTTTTATATATTTTGACTCTGCATCAAAAGCTGAAAATATGTAGTCTCGAAGTCATTTCGAGAAATTGACGTTTTAAGTTTCTGTTTCCAAATTCAAACGGATGTATCTTCGCCAATAATTGTCAGAAGTTAGAATTTCTTTCAACATTATGAAGCCCTTTTTATATATTTTGACTCTGCATCAAAAGCTGAAAATATGTAGTCTCGAAGTCATTTCGAGAAATTGACGTCTTAAGTTTCTGTTTCCAAATTCAAACGGATGTATCTTCGCCAATAATTGTCAGAAGTTAGAATTTCTTTCAACATTATGAAGCCCTTTTTATATATTTTGACTCTGCATCAAAAGCTGAAAATATGTAGTCTCGAAGTCATTTCGAGAAATTGACGTTTTAAGTTTCTGTTTCCAAATTCAAACGGATGTATCTTCGCCAATAATTGTCAGAAGTTAGAATTTCTTTCAATAATTGTCAGAAGTCAGAATTTCTTTCAACATTATGAAGCCCTTTTTATATATTTTGACTCTGCATCAAAAGCTGAAAATATGTAGTCGCGAAGTCATTTCGAGAAATTGACGTTTTAAGTTTCGGTTTCCAAATTCAAACGGATGTATCTTCGCCAATAATTGTCAGAAGTCAGAATTTCTTTCAACATTATGAAGCCCTTTTTATATATTTTGACTCTGCATCAAAAGCTGAAAATATGTAGTCGCGAAGTCATTTCGAGAAATTGACGTTTTAAGTTTCGGTTTCCAAATTCAAACGGACGTATCTTCGCAAATAATTGTCAGAAGTCAGAATTTCTTTCAACATTATGAAGCCCTTTTTATATATTTTGATTCTGCATCAAAAGCTGAAAATATGTAGTCTCGAAGTCATTTCGAGAAATTGACGTTTTTAGTTTCTGTTTCCAAATTCAAACGGATGTATCTTCGCCAATAATTGTCAGAAGTTAGAATTTCTTTCAACATTATGAAGCCCTTTTTATATATTTTGACTCTGCATCAAAAGCTGAAAATATGTAGTCTCGAAGTCATTTCGAGAAATTGACGTTTAAAGTTTCTGTTTCCAAATTCAAACGGATGTATCTTCGCCAATAATTGTCAGAAGTTAGAATTTCTTTCAACATTATGAAGCCCTTTTTATATATTTTGACTCTGCATCAAAAGCTGAAAATATGTAGTCTGGAAGTCATTTCGAGAAATTGACGTTTTAAGTTTCTGTTTCCAAATTCAAACGGATGTATCTTCGCCAATAATTGTCAGAAGTTAGAATTTCTTTCAACATTATGAAACCCTTTTTATATATTTTGACTCTGCATCAAAAGCTGAAAATATATAGTCTGGAAGTCATTTCGAGAAATTTACGTTTTAAGTTTCTGTTTCCAAATTCAAACGGATGTATCTTCGCCAATAATTGTCAGAAGTTAGAATTTCTTTCAACATTATGAAGCCCTTTTTATATATTTTGACTCTGCATCAAAAGCTGAAAATATGTAGTCTCGAAGTCATTTCGAGAAATTGACGTTTTAAGCTCCTGTTTCCAAATTCAAACGGATGTATCTTCGCCAATAATTGTCAGAAGTTAGAATTTCTTTCAACATTATGAAGCCCTTTTTATATATTTTGACCCTGCATCAAAAGCTGAAAATATGTAGTCTCGAAGTCATTTCGAGAAATTGACGTTTTAAGTTTCTGTTTCCAAATTCAAACGGATGTATCTTCGCCAATAATTGTCAGAAGTTAGAATTTCTTTCAACATTATGAAGCCCTTTTTATATATTTTGACTCTGCATCAAAAGCTGAAAATATGTAGTCTCGAAGTCATTTCGAGAAATTGACGTCTTAAGTTTCTGTTTCCAAATTCAAACGGATGTATCTTCGCCAATAATTGTCAGAAGTTAGAATTTCTTTCAACATTATGAAGCCCTTTTTATATATTTTGACTATGCATCAAAAGCTGAAAATATGTAGTCTCGAAGTCATTTCGAGGAATTGACGTTTTAAGTTTCTGTTTCCAAATTCAAACGGATGTATCTTCGCCAATAATTGTCAGAAGTTCGAACTTCTTTCAACATTATGAAGCCCTTTTTATATATTTTGATTCTGCATCAAAAGCTGAAAATATGTAGTCTCGAAGTCATTTCGAGGAATTGACGTTTTAAGTTTCTGTTTCCAAATTCAAACGGATGTATCTTCGCCAATAATTGTCAGAAGTTAGAATTTCTTTCAACATTATGAAGCCCTTTTTATATATTTTGATTCTGCATCAAAAGCTGAAAATATGTAGTCTCGAAGTCATTTCGAGAAATTGACGTTTTAAGTTTCTGTTTCCAAATTCAAACGGATGTATCTTCGCCAATAATTGTCAGCAGTTAGAATTTCTTTCAACATTATGAAGCCCTTTTTATATATTTTGACTATGCATCAAAAGCTGAAAATATGTAGTCTGGAAGTCATTTCGAGAAATTGACGTTTTAAGTTTCTGTTTCCAAATTCAAACGGATGTATCTTCGCCAATAATTGTCAGAAGTTAGAATTTCTTTCAATAATTGTCAGAAGTCAGAATTTCTTTCAACATTATGAAGCCCTTTTTATATATTATGACTCTGCATCAAAAGCTGAAAATATGTAGTCGCGAAGTCATTTCGAGAAATTGACGTTTTAAGTTTCGGTTTCCAAATTCAAACGGATGTATCTTCGCCAATAATTGTCAGAAGTTAGAATTTCTTTCAACATTATGAAGCCCTTTTTATATATTTTGACTCTGCATCAAAAGCTGAAAATATGTAGTCGCGAAGTCATTTCGAGAAATTGACGTTTTAAGTTTCGGTTTCCAAATTCAAACGGATGTATCTTCGCCAATAATTGTCAGAAGTTAGAATTTCTTTCAACATTATGAAGCCCTTTTTATATATTTTGACTCTGCATCAAAAGCTGAAAATATGTAGTCTCGAAGTCATTTCGAGAAATTGACGTTTTAAGTTTCTGTTTCCAAATTCAAACGGATGTATCTTCGCCAATAATTGTCAGAAGTTAGAATTTCTTTCAACATTATGAAGCCCTTTTTATATATTTTGACTCTGCATCAAAAGCTGAAAATATGTAGTCGCGAAGTCATTTCGAGAAATTGACGTTTTAAGTTTCTGTTTCCAAATTCAAACGGATGTATCTTCGCCAATAATTGTCAGAAGTTAGAATTTCTTTCAACATTATGAAGCCCTTTTTATATATTTTGACTCTGCATCAAAAGCTGAAAATATGTAGTCTCGAAGTCATTTCGAGAAATTGACGTTTTAAGTTTCTGTTTCCAAATTCAAACGGATGTATCTTCGCCAATAATTGTCAGAAGTCAGAATTTCTTTCAACATTATGAAGCCCTTTTTATATATTTTGACTCTGCATCAAAAGCTGAAAATATGTAGTCTCGAAGTCATTTCGAGAAATTGACGTTTTAAGTTTCTGTTTCCAAATTCAAACGGATGTATCTTCGCCAATAATTGTCAGAAGTTAGAATTTCTTTCAACATTATGAAGCCCTTTTTATATATTTTGACTCTGCATCAAAAGCTGAAAATATGTAGTCTCGAAGTCATTTCGAGAAATTGACGTTTTAAGTTTCTGTTTCCAAATTCAAACGGATGTATCTTCGCCAATAATTGTCAGAAGTTAGAATTTCTTTCAACATTATGAAGCCCTTTTTATATATTTTGACTCTGCATCAAAAGCTGAAAATATGTAGTCTCGAAGTCATTTCGAGAAATTGACGTTTTAAGTTTCTGTTTCCAAATTCAAACGGATGTATCTTCGCCAATAATTGTCAGAAGTTAGAATTTCTTTCAACATTATGAAGCCCTTTTTATATATTTTGACTCTGCATCAAAAGCTGAAAATATGTAGTCTCGAAGTCATTTCGAGAAATTGACGTTTTAAGTTTCTGTTTCCAAATTCAAACGGATGTATCTTCGCCAATAATTGTCAGAAGTTAGAATTTCTTTCAACATTATGAAGCCCTTTTTATATATTTTGACTCTGCATCAAAAGCTGAAAATATGTAGTCTCGAAGTCATTTCGAGAAATTGACGTTTTAAGTTTCTGTTTCCAAATTCAAACGGATGTATCTTCGCCAATAATTGTCAGAAGTTAGAATTTCTTTCAACATTATGAAGCCCTTTTTATATATTTTGATTCTGCATCAAAAGCTGAAAATATGTAGTCTCGAAGTCATTTCGAGAAATTGACGTTTTAAGTTTCTGTTTCCAAATTCAAACGGATGTATCTTCGCCAATAATTGTCAGAAGTTAGAATTTCTTTCAACATTATGAAGCCCTTTTTATATATTTTGACTCTGCATCAAAAGCTGAAAATATGTAGTCTCGAAGTCATTTCGAGAAATTGACGTTTTAAGTTTCTGTTTCCAAATTCAAACGGATGTATCTTCGCCAATAATTGTCAGAAGTTAGAATTTCTTTCAACATTATGAAGCCCTTTTTATATATTTTGACTCTGCATCAAAAGCTGAAAATATGTAGTCTCGAAGTCATTTCGAGAAATTGACGTTTTAAGTTTCTGTTTCCAAATTCAAACGGATGTATCTTCGCCAATAATTGTCAGAAGTTAGAATTTCTTTCAACATTATGAAGCCCTTTTTATATATTTTGACTCTGCATCAAAAGCTGAAAATATGTAGTCTCGAAGTCATTTCGAGAAATTGACGTTTTAAGTTTCTGTTTCCAAATTCAAACGGATGTATCTTCGCCAATAATTGTCAGAAGTTAGAATTTCTTTCAACATTATGAAGCCCTTTTTATATATTTTGACTCTGCATCAAAAGCTGAAAATATGTAGTCTCGAAGTCATTTCGAGAAATTGACGTTTTAAGTTTCTGTTTCCAAATTCAAACGGATGTATCTTCGCCAATAATTGTCAGAAGTTAGAATTTCTTTCAACATTATGAAGCCCTTTTTATATATTTTGACTCTGCATCAAAAGCTGAAAATATGTAGTCTCGAAGTCATTTCGAGAAATTGACGTTTTAAGTTTCTGTTTCCAAATTCAAACGGATGTATCTTCGCCAATAATTGTCAGAAGTTAGAATTCTTTCAACATTATGAAGCCCTTTTTATATATTTTGACTCTGCATCAAAAGCTGAAAATATGTAGTCTCGAAGTCATTTCGAGAAATTGACGTTTTAAGTTTCTGTTTCCAAATTCAAACGGATGTATCTTCGCCAATAATTGTCAGAAGTTAGAATTTCTTTCAACATTATGAAGCCCTTTTATATATATTTTGATTCTGCATCAAAAGCTGAAAATATGTAGTCTCGAAGTCATTTCGAGAAATTGACGTTTTAAGTTTCTGTTTCCAAATTCAAACGGATGTATCTTCGCCAATAATTGTCAGAAGTTAGAATTTCTTTCAACATTATGAAGCCCTTTTTATATATTTTGACTCTGCATCAAAAGCTGAAAATATGTAGTCTCGAAGTCATTTCGAGAAATTGACGTTTTAAGTTTCTGTTTCCAAATTCAAACGGATGTATCTTCGCCAATAATTGTCAGAAGTTAGAATTTCTTTCAACATTATGAAGCCCTTTTTATATATTTTGACTCTGCATCAAAAGCTGAAAATATGTAGTCTCGAAGTCATTTCGAGAAATTGACGTTTTAAGTTTCTGTTTCCAAATTCAAACGGATGTATCTTCGCCAATAATTGTCAGAAGTTAGAATTTCTTTCAACATTATGAAGCCCTTTTTATATATTTTGACTCTGCATCAAAAGCTGAAAATATGTAGTCTCGAAGTCATTTCGAGAAATTGACGTTTTAAGTTTCTGTTTCCAAATTCAAACGGATGTATCTTCGCCAATAATTGTCAGAAGTTAGAATTTCTTTCAACATTATGAAGCCCTTTTTATATATTTTGACTTTGCATCAAAAGCTGAAAATATGTAGTCTCGAAGTCATTTCGAGAAATTGACGTTTTAAGTTTCTGTTTCCAAATTCAAACGGATGTATCTTCGCCAATAATTGTCAGAAGTTAGAATTTCTTTCAACATTATGAAGCCCTTTTTATATATTTTGACTCTGCATCAAAAGCTGAAAATATGTAGTCTCGAAGTCATTTCGAGAAATTGACGTTTTAAGTTTCTGTTTCCAAATTCAAACGGATGTATCTTCGCCAATAATTGTCAGAAGTTAGAATTTCTTTCAACATTATGAAGCCCTTTTTATATATTTTGACTCTGCATCAAAAGCTGAAAATATGTAGTCTCGAAGTCATTTCGAGAAATTGACGTTTTAAGTTTCTGTTTCCAAATTCAAACGGATGTATCTTCGCCAATAATTGTCAGAAGTTAGAATTTCTTTCAACATTATGAAGCCCTTTTTATATATTTTGACTCTGCATCAAAAGCTGAAAATATGTAGTCTCGAAGTCATTTCGAGAAATTGACGTTTTAAGTTTCTGTTTCCAAATTCAAACGGATGTATCTTCGCCAATAATTGTCAGAAGTTAGAATTTCTTTCAACATTATGAAGCCCTTTTTATATATTTTGACTCTGCATCAAAAGCTGAAAATATGTAGTCTCGAAGTCATTTCGAGAAATTGACGTTTTAAGTTTCTGTTTCCAAATTCAAACGGATGTATCTTCGCCAATAATTGTCAGAAGTTAGAATTTCTTTCAACATTATGAAGCCCTTTTTATATATTTTGACTCTGCATCAAAAGCTGAAAATATGTAGTCTCGAAGTCATTTCGAGAAATTGACGTTTTAAGTTTCTGTTTCCAAATTCAAACGGATGTATCTTCGCCAATAATTGTCAGAAGTTAGAATTTCTTTCAACATTATGAAGCCCTTTTTATATATTTTGACTCTGCATCAAAAGCTGAAAATATGTAGTCTCGAAGTCATTTCGAGAAATTGACGTTTTAAGTTTCTGTTTCCAAATTCAAACGGATGTATCTTCGCCAATAATTGTCAGAAGTTAGAATTTCTTTCAACATTATGAAGCCCTTTTTATATATTTTGACTCTGCATCAAAAGCTGAAAATATGTAGTCTCGAAGTCATTTCGAGAAATTGACGTTTTAAGTTTCTGTTTCCAAATTCAAACGGATGTATCTTCGCCAATAATTGTCAGAAGTTAGAATTTCTTTCAACATTATGAAGCCCTTTTTATATATTTTGATTCTGCATCAAAAGCTGAAAATATGTAGTCTCGAAGTCATTTCGAGAAATTGACGTTTTAAGTTTCTGTTTCCAAATTCAAACGGATGTATCTTCGCCAATAATTGTCAGAAGTTAGAATTTCTTTCAACATTATGAAGCCCTTTTTATATATTTTGACTCTGCATCAAAAGCTGAAAATATGTAGTCTCGAAGTCATTTCGAGAAATTGACGTTTTAAGTTTCTGTTTCCAAATTCAAACGGATGTATCTTCGCCAATAATTGTCAGAAGTTAGAATTTCTTTCAACATTATGAAGCCCTTTTTATATATTTTGACTCTGCATCAAAAGCTGAAAATATGTAGTCTCGAAGTCATTTCGAGAAATTGACGTTTTAAGTTTCTGTTTCCAAATTCAAACGGATGTATCTTCGCCAATAATTGTCAGAAGTTAGAATTTCTTTCAACATTATGAAGCCCTTTTTATATATTTTGACTCTGCATCAAAAGCTGAAAATATGTAGTCTCGAAGTCATTTCGAGAAATTGACGTTTTAAGTTTCTGTTTCCAAATTCAAACGGATGTATCTTCGCCAATAATTGTCAGAAGTTAGAATTTCTTTCAACATTATGAAGCCCTTTTTATATATTTTGACTCTGCATCAAAAGCTGAAAATATGTAGTCTCGAAGTCATTTCGAGAAATTGACGTTTTAAGTTTCTGTTTCCAAATTCAAACGGATGTATCTTCGCCAATAATTGTCAGAAGTTAGAATTTCTTTCAACATTATGAAGCCCTTTTTATATATTTTGACTCTGCATCAAAAGCTGAAAATATGTAGTCTCGAAGTCATTTCGAGAAATTGACGTTTTAAGTTTCTGTTTCCAAATTCAAACGGATGTATCTTCGCCAATAATTGTCAGAAGTTAGAATTTCTTTCAACATTATGAAGCCCTTTTTATATATTTTGACTCTGCATCAAAAGCTGAAAATATGTAGTCTCGAAGTCATTTCGAGAAATTGACGTTTTAAGTTTCTGTTTCCAAATTCAAACGGATGTATCTTCGCCAATAATTGTCAGAAGTTAGAATTTCTTTCAACATTATGAAGCCCTTTTTATATATTTTGACTCTGCATCAAAAGCTGAAAATATGTAGTCTCGAAGTCATTTCGAGAAATTGACGTTTTAAGTTTCTGTTTCCAAATTCAAACGGATGTATCTTCGCCAATAATTGTCAGAAGTTAGAATTTCTTTCAACATTATGAAGCCCTTTTTATATATTTTGACTCTGCATCAAAAGCTGAAAATATGTAGTCTCGAAGTCATTTCGAGAAATTGACGTTTTAAGTTTCTGTTTCCAAATTCAAACGGATGTATCTTCGCCAATAATTGTCAGAAGTTAGAATTTCTTTCAACATTATGAAGCCCTTTTTATATATTTTGACTCTGCATCAAAAGCTGAAAATATGTAGTCTCGAAGTCATTTCGAGAAATTGACGTTTTAAGTTTCTGTTTCCAAATTCAAACGGATGTATCTTCGCCAATAATTGTCAGAAGTTAGAATTTCTTTCAACATTATGAAGCCCTTTTTATATATTTTGACTCTGCATCAAAAGCTGAAAATATGTAGTCTCGAAGTCATTTCGAGAAATTGACGTTTTAAGTTTCTGTTTCCAAATTCAAACGGATGTATCTTCGCCAATAATTGTCAGAAGTTAGAATTTCTTTCAACATTATGAAGCCCTTTTTATATATTTTGACTCTGCATCAAAAGCTGAAAATATGTAGTCTCGAAGTCATTTCGAGAAATTGACGTTTTAAGTTTCTGTTTCCAAATTCAAACGGATGTATCTTCGCCAATAATTGTCAGAAGTTAGAATTTCTTTCAACATTATGAAGCCCTTTTTATATATTTTGACTCTGCATCAAAAGCTGAAAATATGTAGTCTCGAAGTCATTTCGAGAAATTGACGTTTTAAGTTTCTGTTTCCAAATTCAAACGGATGTATCTTCGCCAATAATTGTCAGAAGTTAGAATTTCTTTCAACATTATGAAGCCCTTTTTATATATTTTGACTCTGCATCAAAAGCTGAAAATATGTAGTCTCGAAGTCATTTCGAGAAATTGACGTTTTAAGTTTCTGTTTCCAAATTCAAACGGATGTATCTTCGCCAATAATTGTCAGAAGTTAGAATTTCTTTCAACATTATGAAGCCCTTTTTATATATTTTGATTCTGCATCAAAAGCTGAAAATATGTAGTCTCGAAGTCATTTCGAGAAATTGACGTTTTAAGTTTCTGTTTCCAAATTCAAACGGATGTATCTTCGCCAATAATTGTCAGAAGTTAGAATTTCTTTCAACATTATGAAGCCCTTTTTATATATTTTGACTCTGCATCAAAAGCTGAAAATATGTAGTCTCGAAGTCATTTCGAGAAATTGACGTTTTAAGTTTCTGTTTCCAAATTCAAACGGATGTATCTTCGCCAATAATTGTCAGAAGTTAGAATTTCTTTCAACATTATGAAGCCCTTTTTATATATTTTGACTCTGCATCAAAAGCTGAAAATATGTAGTCTCGAAGTCATTTCGAGAAATTGACGTTTTAAGTTTCTGTTTCCAAATTCAAACGGATGTATCTTCGCCAATAATTGTCAGAAGTTAGAATTTCTTTCAACATTATGAAGCCCTTTTTATATATTTTGACTCTGCATCAAAAGCTGAAAATATGTAGTCTCGAAGTCATTTCGAGAAATTGACGTTTTAAGTTTCTGTTTCCAAATTCAAACGGATGTATCTTCGCCAATAATTGTCAGAAGTTAGAATTTCTTTCAACATTATGAAGCCCTTTTTATATATTTTGATTCTGCATCAAAAGCTGAAAATATGTAGTCTCGAAGTCATTTCGAGAAATTGACGTTTTAAGTTTCTGTTTCCAAATTCAAACGGATGTATCTTCGCCAATAATTGTCAGAAGTTAGGAATTTCTTTCAACATTATGAAGCCCTTTTTATATATTTTGATTCTGCATCAAAAGCTGAAAATATGTAGTCTTGAAGTCATTTCGAGAAATTGACGTTTTAAGTTTCTGTTTCCAAATTCAAACGGATGTATCTCGCCAATAATTGTCAGCAGTTAGAATTTCTTTCAACATTATGAAGCCCTTTTTATATATTTTGACTCTGCATCAAAAGCTGAAAATATGTAGTCTCGAAGTCTTTTCGAGAAATTGACGTTTTAAGTTTCGGTTTCCAAATTC
>NW_025062921.1:0-5476 GCF_018153295.1 Drosophila grimshawi
ATATGTAGTCTCGAAGTCATTTCCAGAAAGTGACGTTTTAAGTTTCCGGAACAGAATTCAAACGGATGTATCTTCACTCAATAATTGTCAGAACTCAGAATTTCTTTCAACATTATTAGGCCCTTTTTATATATTTTGATTCTGCATCAAAAGCTGAAAATATGTAGTCTCGAAGTCATTTCCCGAAATTGACGTTTAAGTTTCTGTTTCCAAATTCAAACGGATGTATCTTCGCCAATAATTGTCAGAAGTTAGAATTTCTTTCAACATTATGAAGCCCTTTATATATTTTGACTATGCATCAAAAGCTGAAAATATGTAGTCTCGAAGTCATTTCGAGGAAATTGACGTTTAAGTTTCTGTTTCCAAATTCAAACGGATGTATCTTCGCCATGTCAGAAGTTAAATTTCTTTCAATAATTGTCAGAAGTTAGGAATTTCTTTTTCAATAATTGTCAGAAGTTCCAATTTCTTTCAACATTATGAAGCCCTTTTTATATATTTTGACTCTGCATCAAAAGCTGAAAATATGTAGTCTCTCCGAAGTCATTTCTAGAGAAATTGACGTTTTTAATTTCGGTTTCCAAATTCAAACGGATGTATCTTCCATAATAATTGTCAGAAGTTAGAATTTCTTTCAACATTATGAAGCCTTATATTTTGACTCTGCATCAAAAGCTGAAAATATGTAGTCACTTGAAGTCATTTCCCGAAATTGACGTTTTAAGTTTCAGTTTTCGAAATTGAAACGGATGTATCTTATACCAATAATTGTCAGGGGAAGTCAATTTCTTTCAACATTATGAAGCCCTTTTTATATATTTTGATTCTGCATCAAAAAAGCTGAAAATATGTAGTCTCAAGGTCATTTCGAGAAATTGACGTTTAAATTTCTGTTTCCTAATTCAAACGGATGTATCTTCGCCAATAATTGTCAGAAGTTAGAATTTCTTTCAACATTATGAAGCCCTTTTTATATATTTTGACTCTGCATCAAAAGCTGAAAATATGTAGTCTCGAAGTCATTTCGAGAAATTGACGTTTTAAGTTTCGGTTTCCAAATTCAAACGGATGTATCTTCGCCAACAATTGTCAGAAGTCAGAATTTCTTTCAACATTATGAAGCCCTTTTTATATATTTTGACTCTGCATCAAAAGCTGAAAATATGTAGTCGCGAAGTCATTTCGAGGAAGTGACGTTTTAAGTTTCGGTTTCCAAATTCAAACGGATGTATCTTCGCCAATTATTGTCCAGAAGTTAGAATTTCTTTCAACATTATGAAGCCCTTTTTATATATTTTGATTCGGCATCAAAAGCTGAAAATATGTAGTCTCGAAGTCATTTCGAGAAATCGACGTTTTAAGTTTCTGTTTCCAAATTCAAACGGATGTATCTTCGCCAATAATTGTCAGAAGTTAGAATTTCTTTCAACATTATGAAGCCCTTTTTATATATTTTGATTCTGCATCAAAAGCTGAAAATATGTAGTCGCGAAGTCATTTCGAGAAATTGACGTTTTAAGTTTCGGTTTCCAAATTCAAACGGATGTATCTTCGCCAATAATTGTCAAGTTAGAATTTCTTTCAACATTATGAAGCCCTTTTTATATATTTTGACTCTGCATCAAAAGCTGAAAATATGTAGTCTCAAAGTCATTTCGAGAAATTGACGTTTTAAGTTTCTGTTTCCAAATTCAAACGGATGTATCTTCGCCAATAATTGTCAGAAGTTAGAATTTCTTTCAACATTATGAAGCCCTTTTTATATATTTTGATTCTGCATCAAAAGCTGAAAATATGTAGTCTCGAAGTCATTTCGAGAAATTGACGTTTTAAGTTTCTGTTTCCAAATTCAAACGGATGTATCTTCGCCAATAATTGTCAGAAGTTAGAATTTCTTTCAACATTATGAAGCCCTTTTTATATATTTTGATTCTGCATCAAAAGCTGAAAATATGTAGTCTCGAAGTCATTTCGAGAAATTGACGTTTTAAGTTTCTGTTTCCAAATTCAAACGGATGTATCTTCGCCAATAATTGTCAGAAGTTAGAATTTCTTTCAACATTATGAAGCCCTTTTTATATATTTTGATTCTGCATCAAAAGCTGAAAATATGTAGTCTCGAAGTCATTTCGAGAAATTGACGTTTTAAGTTTCTGTTTCCAAATTCAAACGGATGTATCTTCGCCAATAATTGTCAGAAGTTAGAATTTCTTTCAACATTATGAAGCCCTTTTTATATATTTTGATTCTGCATCAAAAGCTGAAAATATGTAGTCTCGAAGTCATTTCGAGAAATTGACGTTTTAAGTTTCTGTTTCCAAATTCAAACGGATGTATCTTCGCCAATAATTGTCAGAAGTTAGAATTTCTTTCAACATTATGAAGCCCTTTTTATATATTTTGATTCTGCATCAAAAGCTGAAAATATGTAGTCTCGAAGTCATTTCGAGAAATTGACGTTTTAAGTTTCTGTTTCCAAATTCAAACGGATGTATCTTCGCCAATAATTGTCAGAAGTTAGAATTTCTTTCAACATTATGAAGCCCTTTTTTATATATTTTGATTCTGCATCAAAAGCTGAAAATATGTAGTCTCGAAGTCATTTCGAGAAATTGACGTTTTAAGTTTCTGTTTCCAAATTCAAACGGATGTATCTTCGCCAATAATTGTCAGAAGTTAGAATTTCTTTCAACATTATGAAGCCCTTTTTATATATTTTGATTCTGCATCAAAAGCTGAAAATATGTAGTCTCGAAGTCATTTCGAGAAATTGACGTTTTAAGTTTCTGTTTCCAAATTCAAACGGATGTATCTTCGCCAATAATTGTCAGAAGTTAGAATTTCTTTCAACATTATGAAGCCCTTTTTTATATATTTTGATTCTGCATCAAAAGCTGAAAATATGTAGTCTCGAAGTCATTTCGAGAAATTGACGTTTTAAGTTTCTGTTTCCAAATTCAAACGGATGTATCTTCGCCAATAATTGTCAGAAGTTAGAATTTCTTTCAACATTATGAAGCCCTTTTTATATATTTTGATTCTGCATCAAAAGCTGAAAATATGTAGTCTCGAAGTCATTTCGAGAAATTGACGTTTTAAGTTTCTGTTTCCAAATTCAAACGGATGTATCTTCGCCAATAATTGTCAGAAGTTAGAATTTCTTTCAACATTATGAAGCCCTTTTTATATATTTTGATTCTGCATCAAAAGCTGAAAATATGTAGTCTCGAAGTCATTTCGAGAAATTGACGTTTTAAGTTTCTGTTTCCAAATTCAAACGGATGTATCTTCGCCAATAATTGTCAGAAGTTAGAATTTCTTTCAACATTATGAAGCCCTTTTTATATATTTTGATTCTGCATCAAAAGCTGAAAATATGTAGTCTCGAAGTCATTTCGAGAAATTGACGTTTTAAGTTTCTGTTTCCAAATTCAAACGGATGTATCTTCGCCAATAATTGTCAGAAGTTAGAATTTCTTTCAACATTATGAAGCCCTTTTTATATATTTTGATTCTGCATCAAAAGCTGAAAATATGTAGTCTCGAAGTCATTTCGAGAAATTGACGTTTTAAGTTTCTGTTTCCAAATTCAAACGGATGTATCTTCGCCAATAATTGTCAGAAGTTAGAATTTCTTTCAACATTATGAAGCCCTTTTTATATATTTTGATTCTGCATCAAAAGCTGAAAATATGTAGTCTCGAAGTCATTTCGAGAAATTGACGTTTTAAGTTTCTGTTTCCAAATTCAAACGGATGTATCTTCGCCAATAATTGTCAGAAGTTAGAATTTCTTTCAACATTATGAAGCCCTTTTTATATATTTTGATTCTGCATCAAAAGCTGAAAATATGTAGTCTCGAAGTCATTTCGAGAAATTGACGTTTTAAGTTTCTGTTTCCAAATTCAAACGGATGTATCTTCGCCAATAATTGTCAGAAGTTAGAATTTCTTTCAACATTATGAAGCCCTTTTTATATATTTTGATTCTGCATCAAAAGCTGAAAATATGTAGTCTCGAAGTCATTTCGAGAAATTGACGTTTTAAGTTTCTGTTTCCAAATTCAAACGGATGTATCTTCGCCAATAATTGTCAGAAGTTAGAATTTCTTTCAACATTATGAAGCCCTTTTTATATATTTTGATTCTGCATCAAAAGCTGAAAATATGTAGTCTCGAAGTCATTTCGAGAAATTGACGTTTTAAGTTTCTGTTTCCAAATTCAAACGGATGTATCTTCGCCAATAATTGTCAGAAGTTAGAATTTCTTTCAACATTATGAAGCCCTTTTTATATATTTTGATTCTGCATCAAAAGCTGAAAATATGTAGTCTCGAAGTCATTTCGAGAAATTGACGTTTTAAGTTTCTGTTTCCAAATTCAAACGGATGTATCTTCGCCAATAATTGTCAGAAGTTAGAATTTCTTTCAACATTATGAAGCCCTTTTTATATATTTTGATTCTGCATCAAAAGCTGAAAATATGTAGTCTCGAAGTCATTTCGAGAAATTGACGTTTTAAGTTTCTGTTTCCAAATTCAAACGGATGTATCTTCGCCAATAATTGTCAGAAGTTAGAATTTCTTTCAACATTATGAAGCCCTTTTTATATATTTTGATTCTGCATCCAAAAGCTGAAAATATGTAGTCTCGAAGTCATTTCGAGAAATTGACGTTTTAAGTTTCTGTTTCCAAATTCAAACGGATGTATCTTCGCCAATAATTGTCAAGTTAGAATTTCTTTCAACATTATGAAGCCCTTTTTATATATTTTGACTCTGCATCAAAAGCTGAAAATATGTAGTCTCGAAGTCATTTCGAGAAATTGACGTTTTAAGTTTCTGTTTCCAAATTCAAACGGATGTATCTTCGCCAATAATTGTCAGAAGTTAGAATTTCTTTCCAACATTATGAAGCCCTTTTTATATATTTTGACTCTGCATCAAAAGCTGAAAATATGTAGTCTCGAAGTCATTTCGAGAAATTGACGTTTTAAGTTTCTGTTTCCAAATTCAAACGGATGTATCTTCGCCAATAATTGTCAGAAGTTAGAATTTCTTTCAACATTATGAAGCCCTTTTTATATATTTTGATTCTGCATCAAAAGCTGAAAATATGTAGTCTCGAAGTCATTTCGAGAAATTGACGTTTTAAGTTTCTGTTTCCAAATTCAAACGGATGTATCTTCGCCAATAATTGTCAGAAGTTAGAATTTCTTTCAACATTATGAAGCCCTTTTTATATATTTTGACTCTGCATCAAAAGCTGAAAATATGTAGTCTCGAAGTCATTTCGAGAAATTGACGTTTTAAGTTTCTGTTTCCAAATTCAAACGGATGTATCTTCGCCAATAATTGTCAGAAGTTAGAATTTCTTTCAACATTATGAAGCCCTTTTTATATATTTTGATTCTGCATCAAAAGCTGAAAATATGTAGTCTCGAAGTCATTTCGAGAAATTGACGTTTTAAGTTT
>NW_025062922.1:0-4724 GCF_018153295.1 Drosophila grimshawi
AAGGGATATTCTTCGATTAATAGAAAATATATGGCAAACATTGAATAGGTCAACCTTGAAATAAATGGCCTAAAAAATGGTCTAAAATTGCCATATTTCAAATATAAATTTATTTTTAGAATTTACTCGATCTTTGGAACAAAACTGCATTAAAATAATTTGACTTCCGACTCATCTAAGAAAGATATTAAGGGATATTCTTCGATTAATAGAAAATATATGGCAAACATTGAATAGGGTCTACCTTGAAATAAATGGCCATATCTTCGTCTAAAATTGCCATATTTCAAATGTAAAGGTATTCTTAGAATTTATTCGATCTTTGGAACAAAACTGCATTAAAATAATTTGACTTCCGACTCATCTAAGAAAGATATTAAGGGATATTCTTCGATTAATAGAAAATATATGGCAAACATTGAATAGGTCAACCTTGAAATAAATGGCCATATCTTCGTCTAAAATTGCCATATTTCAAATATAAAGGTATTTTTTAGAATTTACTCGATCTTTGGAACAAAACTGCATTAAAATAATTTGACTTCCGACTCATCTAAGAAAGATATTAAGGGATATTCTTCGATTAATAGAAAATATATGGCAAACATTGAATAGGTCAACCTTGAAATAAATGGCCATATCTTCGTCAAAAATGGTAATATTTCAAATATAAAGGTATTTTTAGAATTTACTCGATCTTTGGAACAAAACTGCATTAAAATAATTTGACTTCCGACTCATCTAAGAAAGATATTAAGGGATATTCTTCGATTAATAGAAAATATATGGCAAACATTGAATAGGTCAACCTTGAAATAAATGGCCATATCTTCGTCTAAAATTGCCATATTTCAAATATAAAGGTATTTTTAGAATTTACTCGATCTTTGGAACAAAACTGCATTAAAATAATTTGACTTCCGACTCATCTAAGAAAGATATTAAGGGATATTCTTCGATTAATAGAAAATATATGGCAAACATTGAATAGGTCAACCTTGAAATAAATGGCCATATCTTCGTCTAAAATTGCCATATTTCAAATATAAAGGTATTTTTAGAATTTACTCGATCTTTGGAACAAAACTGCATTAAAATAATTTGACTTCCGACTCATCTAAGAAAGATATTAAGGGATATTCTTCGATTAATAGAAAATATATGGCAAACATTGAATAGGTCAACCTTGAAATAAATGGCCATATCTTCGTCAAAAATTGCCATATTTCAAATATAAAGGTATTTTTAGAATTTACTCGATCTTTGGAACAAAACTGCATTAAAATAATTTGACTTCCGACTCATCTAAGAAAGATATTAAGGGATATTCTTCGATTAATAGAAAATATATGGCAAACATTGAATAGGGTCTACCTTGAAATAAATGGCCATATCTTCGTCAAAAATTGCCATATTTCAAATATAAAGGTATTTTTAGAATTTACTCGATCTTTGGAACAAAACTGCATTAAAATAATTTGACTTCCGACTCATCTAAGAAAGATATTAAGGGATATTCTTCGATTAATAGAAAATATATGGCAAACATTGAATAGGTCAACCTTGAAATAAATGGCCATATCTTCGTCAAAAATTGCCATATTTCAAATATAAAGGTATTTTTAGAATTTACTCGATCTTTGGAACAAAACTGCATTAAAATAATTTGACTTCCGACTCATCTAAGAAAGATATTAAGGGATATTCTTCGATTAATAGAAAATATATGGCAAACATTGAATAGGTCAACCTTGAAATAAATGGCCATATCTTCGTCAAAAATGGTCATATTTCAAATATAAAGGTATTTTTAGAATTTACTCGATCTTTGGAACAAAACTGCATTAAAATAATTTGACTTCCGACTCATCTAAGAAAGATATTAAGGGATATTCTTCGATTAATAGAAAATATATGGCAAACATTGAATAGGTCAACCTTGAAATAAATGGCCATATCTTCGTCTAAAATTGCCATATTTCAAATATAAAGGTATTTTTAGAATTTACTCGATCTTTGGAACAAAACTGCATTAAAATAATTTGACTTCCGACTCATCTAAGAAAGATATTAAGGGATATTCTTCGATTAATAGAAAATATATGGCAAACATTGAATAGGTCAACCTTGAAATAAATGGCCATATCTTCGTCAAAAATTGCCATATTTCAAATATAAAGGTATTTTTAGAATTTACTCGATCTTTGGAACAAAACTGCATTAAAATAATTTGACTTCCGACTCATCTAAGAAAGATATTAAGGGATATTCTTCGATTAATAGAAAATATATGGCAAACATTGAATAGGTCAACCTTGAAATAAATGGCCATATCTTCGTCTAAAATTGCCATATTTCAAATATAAAGGTATTTTTAGAATTTACTCGATCTTTGGAACAAAACTGCATTAAAATAATTTGACTTCCGACTCATCTAAGAAAGATATTAAGGGATATTCTTCGATTAATAGAAAATATATGGCAAACATTGAATAGGTCAACCTTGAAATAAATGGCCATATCTTCGTCAAAAATTGTCATATTTCAAATATAAAGGTATTTTTAGAATTTACTCGATCTTTGGAACAAAACTGCATTAAAATAATTTGACTTCCGACTCATCTAAGAAAGATATTAAGGGATATTCTTCGATTAATAGAAAATATATGGCAAACATTGAATAGGTCTACCCTGAAATAAACGGCCATATCTTCGTCTAAAATTGCCATATTTCAAATATAAAGGTATTTTTAGAATTTACTCGATCTTTGGAACAAAACTGCATTAAAATAATTTGACTTCCGACTCATCTAAGAAAGATATTAAGGGATATTCTTCGATTAATAGAAAATATATGGCAAACATTGAATAGGTCAACCTTGAAATAAATGGCCATATCTTCGTCAAAAATTGCCATATTTCAAATATAAAGGTATTTTTAGAATTTACTCGATCTTTGGAACAAAACTGCATTAAAATAATTTGACTTCCGACTCATCTAAGAAAGATATTAAGGGATATTCTTCGATTAATAGAAAATATATGGCAAACATTGAATAGGTCAACCTTGAAATAAATGGCCATATCTTCGTCAAAAATTGCCATATTTCAAATATAAAGGTATTTTTAGAATTTACTCGATCTTTGGAACAAAACTGCATTAAAATAATTTGACTTCCGACTCATCTAAGAAAGATATTAAGGGATATTCTTCGATTAATAGAAAATATATGGCAAACATTGAATAGGTCAACCTTGAAATAAATGGCCATATCTTCGTCTAAAATTGCCATATTTCAAATATAAAGGTATTTTTAGAATTTACTCGATCTTTGGAACAAAACTGCATTAAAATAATTTGACTTCCGACTCATCTAAGAAAGATATTAAGGGATATTCTTCGATTAATAGAAAATATATGGCAAACATTGAATAGGGTCTACCCTGAAATAAACGGCCATATCTTCGTCAAAAATTGCCATATTTCAAATATAAATGTATTTTTAGAATTGACACAATCCTTGGAACAAAACTGCATTAAAATAATTTGACTTCCGACTCATCTAAGAAAGATATTAAGGGATATTCTTCGATTAATAGAAAATATATGGCAAACATTGAATAGGTCAACCTTGAAATAAATGGCCATATCTTCGTCTAAAATTGCCATATTTCAAATATAAAGGTATTTTTAGAATTTACTCGATCTTTGGAACAAAACTGCATTAAAATAATTTGACTTCCGACTCATCTAAGAAAGATATTAAGGGATATTCTTCGATTAATAGAAAATATATGGCAAACATTGAATAGGTCAACCTTGAAATAAATGGCCATATCTTCGTCAAAAATTGCCATATTTCAAATATAAAGGTATTTTTAGAATTTACTCGATCTTTGGAACAAAACTGCATTAAAATAATTTGACTTCCGACTCATCTAAGAAAGATATTAAGGGATATTCTTCGATTAATAGAAAATATATGGCAAACATTGAATAGGGTCAACCTTGAAATAAATGGCCATTTCTTCGTCTAAAATTGCCATATTTCAAATATAAAAGGGTATTTTTAGAATTTTACTCGATCTTTGGAACAAAACTGCATTAAAATAATTTGACTTCCGACTCATCTAAGAAAGATATTAAGGGATATTCTTCGATTAATAGAAAATATATGGCAAACATTGAATAGGTCAACCTTGAAATAAATGGCCATATCTTCGTCAAAAATTGCCATATTTCAAATATAAAGGTATTTTTAGAATTTACTCGATCTTTGGAACAAAACAGCATTAAAATAATTTGACTTCCGACTCATCTAAGAAAGATATTAAGGGATATTCTTCGATTAATAGAAAATATATGGCAAACATTGAATAGGTCAACCTTGAAATAAATGGCCATATCTTCGACAAAAATTGTCATATTTCAAATATAAAGGTATTTTTAGAATTTACTCGATCTTTGGAACAAAACTGCATTAAAATAATTTGACTTCCGACTCATCTAAGAAAGATATTAAGGGATATTCTTCGATTAATAGAAAATATATGGCAAACATTGAATAGGTCAACCTTGAAATAAATGGCCATATCTTCGTCAAAAATGGTCATATTTTAAATATAAAGGTATTTTAGAATTTACTCGATCTTTGGACAAACTGCATAAAATAATTTGACTTCCGGACCCATCTAAGAAAGATATTAAGGGATATTCTTCGATT